>NC_012877.2:19119652-19288116 GCF_000003195.3 Sorghum bicolor
CGGCATCATTAGCTATCGGCACTCTTCTATTGATTTGACACAACAACTTCTCTTCTACTGATCAACTCTTCTTAACTATTTTGACTCATGACTAAAAACGGTGTCAACAATAACTCACTTGAAGTTGTAGGGGAAGAGTATTCTTTTTTTGTATTCTTGGTTCACAAAGAACCTCGTAAGATTCATACACATCTCATTGATCCAAGTCGCCGAAGGGTTTGGCTCCTTGAAAACGATGTATGGATCAACAAATCCAAGAGTATTATCATTTTTGGATCTGAGCTCAGTCATTTGGAGCCTGCATATAGTGAGTCCATCGACAAGTATGTGTGTAAGGATTACTACTACATAGACATGCTGGAGAGTTTAATAAAAACAAAGAAATCCTTATAAACAAAAGCAGCTAATGAGTGATTTGTCCACAGCGTCCATGTGGCCTAGCTGGTGTAATTCACTCATCTAGACTAAGATAAGGTCGTCGCCATAGAAGTAGTGATGGTTTCAAATTCAAACAGAAATCCAATCAACTCCGCCTTTAGAAGCCTACATGCACCAATTGTTGATTGCAAACATCTGCGTATCGAGTACATGTAGGTGCTTGGGGTTCATATTAGACTCCTGCCCGGTGCAAAATTTCTCCTCCATTCATCAACTACTTCCGCTCGTGGAAACTCTAGCCTAGCAGCAATATTTTGAATCATGGAGTATGGGAGACCACTCTCAATAACTCCCATCATCATCACCCTCGATTTGTTCGTCACCACCGGCGATGAGATTCATCATGATCGCCTCATCATCGATTTGTTGATCCCTCGGATCGGCAATTGTCTATATATATAAGGTATATAAAAAAACTATACAAATATATAAAAGATATGTCTATATATATAATGAGTCATATGACATTCATATCAAGTTACATCTATTCATATATATATCATCGTTCATATATATATATATATATATATATATATATATATATAAGTTACCTATATATAGAGAAATATATACATCTATTGAGGCATATAAATAAATATATACATATAAATACAATGAGTCATATGACCTTCATATCAAGTTACATCTACTCATATAGAAATATATATATACATTGAATAAAATATATAGATATGTATATGTATATATATATGTATATATATATTTTCTATATATATCTATATATATAGACTTAACACCTAGCAACTAGATTATGACACAAGACTTAACACCTATGACATAGGTTAGGCCACAGTTGTTTCTTGGCTTGACAGGAGCATGTGGGCGCCATATTATCTCATTGTGTGTATGATATGTCATCTGAAGAATTGTTTTTTCAGCAAAGTGCATCAAAGGCTCTACAGTCATTCCTAGAATTTTCTGGCTCAGTTATGAATAATGACGTGTCTAAATACTCTATTGATGATAAGTCTAGGGAAAATAATACCAAAAGCATTTGCACGATGGGCTGTATTCAGAAGATATTGGAAAAAACTTATCTGCATAATATGGGAGTAGCAATGACTAAAGATATATCAATTCAAAAGATGCGTATATATTTATTATTTGATAGACTACAAACTAATATATATATATATATATATATATATATATATATATTCACACTGCATATACATATACTCACACTACATATACATATATTCACCGATGCAAAATTAATATATACATATACACAGTACTGCAATCATATATACATATATTCAGCCAAGGAGAGATGGAGGACGACGAGCGACGGTGGATGAGCACGTGGGCTGAGGCAGAGGAGGACGGCGCGGTGGTGGAGGAGGATGGCGCGGTGGACGAGCGCGAGCAACGACGACGACGGTCGGCACGGTGGCGGATCAGAGGATGAGCGCGCGGGCTGAAGCGGAGGAGGATGAGTGCGCAGGACGAGGAGGACAACAGACGACCGCGACGAAGGAGAGCTCCTGCGCGGAGGCGGCAGCGATGGGAGATCGAGAGCGGCGGCGGTTTCTGTGTTCTGGTCGGAGGTGGAAGAAGAGAGGTCACCCTGTAGTATATATAGGATGGGGGCTTTATTCCCAGACGGTGGCTGGCACCGGGACTAAAGACCCTTTAGTCCTGGCTCGTGATTAGAGCCGGAACTAAAGGGTGGTCTTTAGTCCCGGGCCGACCCACCAGCCGGGACTAAAGGCCCCCCCACGCGCGGGCTGTGGAAAATTTTGGGAACCTTTAGTCCTGGGCCTTACCATGGCCCCCAAAATTTTCCAGAGACCGCCAATTATATTAATTTTGGGTTTTTAATTTTGTTTCTTTTTATTTAAAGGCTAAAACTTTGTTAAATGTATAGAAAATTTAATACTTCACATAATTTCTTCAAAAAATATATGTGTTACTTTTCCTTTAATTTACTTACTAAAAGTTTGTAACTCAAAATCTCTTTGTTTTTTTTTGAAAATATTAAACACAAATTTCCCTAATATTAAGTATTTTGTTAATGCAAAAATATATTATTCAACTATAATTTAAATAATTGTTGGTTTCTAACAGGAAACTTATTTTCACATCATTTGAACGTTAACCTTTTATTTATAACCTAGAGGTCCATATAAATTTATTTTCACATCATTTGAACGTTAATCTAATGTTTGATTTGGTCAAACTAGGCAATGAAAGAACTCAAATAAAAAACTTTTGAATACAAAGGAGTTAGACCTCACCAACCTCTACCTTTGATACATAGTACATATTTGCATTTGGAAAAGTTCCAGTAAACTCTAGTCACATGTTTTGAAAACCTAAGGCGTGACTTGGTCAAACCTAGTCAAACAACGCACTAAATGACCTCAAATGAAAAATTTTTGAATACAACGTAGTTAGAGCTCATCAAGATACACATTGCATATATAGGGCATTTTTGCATTTGAGAAAGTATTTCTAAACTCTAGTCACAAAGTCTTGAATTACACACAGACTTTATGAAACTATATGCGGGACCTGTGGGTTTAGAACTGCACTTTCATAACGCTTTGTCAAATGCAAAAATGTCGTATGTATCAAATGTAGATCTTGATGAGTGGAACAAACTTGCTATTCATGACTTTTCGAGTTGGGGCCGTCTAGGGTCCCGAAAACGTGTGAGTAGCCGTGAAAATTTAAAATTTCAAAATTTGAGTGGTCCAAACCCTCTCAGATGAAAAGTTGACCATTACACCAAATGTGTATCTTGATAAGGTGGACAAACTTTGTATTCATGACTTCTATAGCTGAGACCATCTAGGGTCCGGTCAAAGTGTTTTTTTAAAAAAAAATCCAAATTTTGACTTGGTCAAACTAGGTCAAACTAGGCAATAAAAGACTTCAAATAAAAAACTTTTGAATACAAAGGAGTTAGACCTCACCAAACTCTACCTTTGATACATAGTACATTTTTGTATTTGGAAAAGTTCTAGTAAACTCTAGTCACATGTTTTGAAACCCTAATGTTTGACTTGGTCAAACTAGGTCAAACAAGGCACTAAATGACCTCAAATGAAAAACTTTGAATACAAGGTAGTTAGAGCTCATCAAGATACACATTCCATACATAGGACATTTTTGCATTTGAGAAAGTGTTTGTAAACTCTAGTCACAAAGTTTTGAATCACACAGTCTCAATTAATTAATTATTACATAATATCTTTAATTACAACCCACTATCATGCAGGCACAACAGTGAACTTCTTCTTAACATATGACCCTTGGTTATGATCATCCCTTAACCATGGAGTGTCCTCATTGTTTAGCAAAATGCTTGGGTCTTTGTTCACTTTGAATGGCAGAATTCGGTCATCTCTTTCATAATCACCTAACATGTCTGACTTGTCCTCAATTCCGACAATGTTTCTTTTCCCGGAAAGAACTATGTGGCGCTTTGGCTGATGATTGACTTTTGAGTTATCATCATTTTTCCCTCTCTTTGGTTTTGTAGACATGTCTTTCACATAGAACACCTGACTCACATCAGCAGCAAGGACGAATGGTTCATCTTTGTACCTAACATTGTTAAGGTCCACGGTTGTCATTCCATACTCCTTGTCGACTGTTACCCCACCTACGGTCATCTTCACCCATTTACACCGAAACAAATGAACTTTAAAATTTGTTGCATAGTCTAGTTCCCATATGTCATGTATTTGGCCATAGTATGTTTGTTTGTTCCCATTTAGATCTATGGCATCTACTCGTACACCACTATTTTGGTTGGTGCTCCTTTTATCTTGGGCTAATGTGTAAAATGTATTCCCATTGATCTCATACCCTTTGTATGTGCTGATATGCCATGATGGCTGCCTGACCAACAAATAAAGCTGCTCATCTATGTTTTCCTCACCTTGACATTCTTTTCGCAACCAATCGCCAAAGGTTTCCATGTGATGACGCCTAATCCAAGCTTCAATCTTCCTAGGCCACTCGGATCGAATGAAATCCTTATGTACCTCGATATATGGATCAACCAGCGAGGAGTTCTATAGAACTGTGTAATGTGCTTTATTGAAGTAATCGCTCTCTGTACCGATATATGTTTTCTTCCCTAATGTCCCCTTGCCACTGAGTCTACCCTCGTGTCGTGACCAGGAACGCCAATCGGGTCAATGTCTAGAATAAAATCAACACAACACTCTATAACCTCCTCTGTGCCATAGCCCTGGGCAATGCTTCCTTCTGGCTGAGAGCGGCTATGAACATATTTCTTCAGAACACCCATGAACCTCTTGAAGGGGAACATGGTGTGTAGGAACATAGGACCGAGAATTATAATCTCCTTGACTAGGTGAACTAGGAGGTGTGTCATGATATCAATGAAGGATGGGGGAACACCAACTCAAAGCTGACGAGACATTGAATGACATCATTCTACAGAGTAGCAAGTTCATCTGGATTGATTGCCTTCTGAGAAATTGCATTGAGGAATGCACATAACTTCACGGTGGCTAGACGTACATGTGGAGGTAGAATTCCTCTTAGAGCAACAGGAAGCAGTTCCGTCATAATCACATGGTAGTCATGGGACTTCAAGTTTAGGAACTTCTTCTCTTGCACATTAATTATTCTCTTTATATTGGAGGAGAATCTAGATGAGACCTTGATGCTCTTTAGGCATTCTGTTGGGTATTCTTAACGTCATTACCAAAAGTAGACTTAGTTTTCTAATTCTGATAACGGCGCCAAAAATGTCAAACCTATCTACCATGCCACTTAAGCCAAGTTGTCATCCCCAGCATGACATAAGAGACACGGTATTGAAATATGCAACTGCTCATCTAAATAAATAACAAATGGGATCTGCAAGCGCACAGATTAATACCGATGTAGCATTTTAACCTGGAAGTATTCCAGGTATCGTTATTTATATTTTTACCACTGCGAAGGGATTAGTAATCATCAATGTTGATTATGGAATGGAATATAAGATTGAGTATCTATCATTGCAAGTATAATTGAGAACGTTTATCTAACTCTTTCATACAAGGATAAGTGTCAGATAAAGGATATATAAAGTAATGAATAGTGACAAAGATAATTAATCTGATAAGCATAACTTAGCCACATATAAATATGATAAGCACCTCAATTAGATATTCTAGTAAGTCATTAGCATGGAATTAGAATGAACTACAAGAATATTTCCTAAGTTATTCTTAACTATACAGTCTAGCATATCATAGTTAGTGCAATTATACTTAGCAATCATTGCGAGACAAGACTACGCCCATGCATAGTGATATTAGCAAGAAATATGAGAAACATCGTAATCACTCCCCTGTAATAATGTTGCTCTGCCAGCCCAATACACGAGAGGGGGACTATGTAAGAATCAATGGAGCTGTCACTACCACGAACTACCCCACGATCTGGCATATAGGGTACAATCGCAGATAAATACGGTATAAGCACCACGCCTACACAATATCTATAATTTACCCATGGATCCGATGGATAAACGCTATACGATCCTAAACATGTATATAATTCCAATCTAACTAAGCCAAGTATATAACTATGATAAACTAAGAACAATATAATTGTGAATATAAACAAGTAGAGCAAAGTCATAATCAATATATTAAAGTAGAACAAAGTCATATTCATAATATTGAAGAACAAAGATGAACAATTGAAGAACAATATAGAATTACTAAGAATCCTCTTGACAGATCTGGAAACTAATCGAAGATTGACTCCTTCTAGTTCTAATCCTATGTAGCTATGCTAATCTAGATATCTAATTGATGTGGTGGCTCTAGGCTTGATCAGAGGCTTCTTCTCCCTTGATGGATAATGAATTAGGGTTGAGAGACTCTCTCCTCCAGGGGCCAGGGGGTCTGGTTTTATAGTCCTTTCAAGTGAATATGGGCCGTTGGATCAAACCGACAATGATTGAACGGTTATCCTTGATCCTTTAGGTCGGTGGAGTTTAATCCCGAAAGAGAGTCCTGATTGAACTCTAAAGGTGGGCGGGCGCCCTGGTCCCTTGGGCAGGCGCCCTGGGCCAGGCTCCGTTCTGCCTCCGCTTCGTTCTCGTGGCTTCTGGAGTCTTCTAGATGTAAGATAATTGTGCGGCACGTTGATATCTCTATGTAATTTCGACGTGTGGGCCTTTCTTCCGTATTTTCTGATAACCCCCTGTAGAAATAGACAAAGGCCAAAACTCGTGGAATTCTGTCAGATAAAACCCTAAGTCTGGATGTTGATTTCATTTGGATCCTTTTCTTTTTTTATTTGATAATTAAATTTGATACTTAAGGACCGTCAACAAACTCCCCCAAGCTTACCTCTTGCTCGTCCCTGAGCAAGGATAATCTCAGCGATGGATCAGAAGTTGTTGTAATGCCTTTAAAAGTTGATGGTACACATGCTTTTAAATAAGATCTTATCTATGAGTTAGAGTAAACTGTCAAGACTTAAAACTTATTCATTTTACCATTCACCATGGGACTTGTAACCATCACTTCTGTCTTGAGTAGTTAAAAGATAGAACAGTCTAGCCAAGTGCCATGTTTCTTATTCTTGATCAGCTATAGCTCTGGAGTTTTTGTAGATTTTCAAATAAAACTCAGAGATTCCTTGTATGACTCTCTTAGATCTCTCTTTTGTGGTATTTCTGGATCCTTACCAAGGCAGTGATGGTATATGCCTTCTCTCAAAGTATGTGGTATTTGTGGTATGAAGCATAGTGACATTGCCTTCTCTCTCATCCTACTCTAATAAGGCTTTAATATCTGGAGCTCATAGGTGGGAGATAAAGTATACATACTTACAAGACATTTATTGTATAGTCAAACCATGGATCCAAAGAAACAAATCAATAAGTCAAATCAAGATGTGCATGTGTGGCGAATGAATGGTGTATGGTGATGATGGTGATAACAATGGTGAAAGTCTAATTCTACTTTTGCTCTTTGAGGGGATACATACCTTCCTTACTCTTTGAAACTTTGTGAGGAGAATGAGATGCTCTTCTTTTTCTTTCCTCTCAGGTGGGTATTTTGTACCCCTAATTCTACTGTCAGACACTTGTTCATTTTTACCTATCGTCTCACTTTTTCTTTTCTTTCGAGGTTCTGGGCACTTGCCCCTTTCTATTTCCTCGTATCTTCTTTTTTCTCTCTCTTTTTTTTATAGCACTCATCTCATGAAATAATATAGCAAGTGGTAGTAACCAAGATAACTTGAGCATTTATTTCACAGGGGAAAACAGAAATGTTTTTGGCTATTCTCTCCCGGATTAGGAGTAGAATGTTTTTGGGTGGTTCTGGAGATGGAAATGGATGGATATATGTGGATGCGTACTTCCGGAGTAGAAGCAGCATGTGTGAGTGAACGTGCAAGTGAATCTTGATTTAACCACATGACTAGCTCCTAAGGGTCGACACCGCTTGACCACACTCAATGCTCATAAGCAGTAAAAAGTAAATGTGTGGCTTAAAGTCTAGCAAGCATGTATATATGGCTATGGTAGGAATTTAAACTCTCATCATATAGGAACTCATCATGCAATATTTTAAAGATTTTAAAAGATAAAATTCTCCAGAATTCTAGCATCTCTAGGAACAGATAAATAGCAGCTCAACCTTCCCATGTCATATCCGTTAACAACTTAGATTTCAGATCAAGTTTTCTTCCCACAAGTTTAGGTTTTAGAGCAAGCTTTAAATTATAACAATTATGTCTAAACCAGAGAGAAAACTTCAAATTTGAAAATTTGGCAGAGCAACTATTCATCATGTCCATGATAGAGTTTTACTATTAAGATTCAGTTTAGCATAGCCACTTTATTTATTTATTAAACACACTAAGCAAAAGATATATATATAAGCATAAAATCTTTATTTGGTTTTCCATAGTTATGTATATTTATATTTTAATATAGTATAAGTATAAAGATAGATAGAAATACTTAGCGGGATAAATGGGGGTGCTCTCCCCTAAGCTGAATTTTGACGTAATTTCTCTTGATGTAGCTAGCAGGTGGCAGAGGTGTATTTGAAATTTGGTAGTATCCTGACAGCGATTAGAATGTCCTCCGTCTGCTAGTCTTCTTGATTCTTGAATTCAGTGGAGCTCAAATAGACAACAAAGCTTTGTGGAACTGATTAGGTGTTAGCATAAATATTTAGCCTTTATCATGTTTGAGCCTCCTCAATAAATATTACTCCCTATTTTTATATTTTCATTTTATAAAGCAGAAAAGAAATATTTATTTTATTTTTATGCCACCATAGTGAATGTACTTATGGGTTTCATGCCACTCGTATACTCACATAGGGCTTACTGTTTTTTAACATTTTTATTTTCTTTTTAAGATAGTACAAACATGATTAACTAAGTAAACTATTTTAAATAATTGAAAGTGAAAGGATAACTACAAAGTTTACCTCTTGGCAAGGCGTTCGGTGTTTTTAAGTCCTCCGAACGGGACTCTCCGTTTTCTAGTTGTCCTGGGATTCATTGGGTGGCATAGTCGGTGCTTCCGGCAGCGCCTCTTCTTCATGTATAGTTATCTTCTCTTTCCACACCTGACTCGGTGCTACGGTCTCCTCTGGATAATTCTGTTTAAACTGTATGTCTTCTGACCTTACAACTTCTCCTTCATAGTCTTCCCATCCATCCTTGATGATCTGCCTCCTCTGGTTGCGGTTGCGTCATTTTGTGACCTGCTTAGAGTCTTCAACGATATAGTTAGGGTCAGTAAAATAGCGGCGTACCTTCTCTGAGGGGAAGTGCATATGAACTTCTCCAATTCCAATGTAGATGATTGCTTTAACAGTGCTGAGGAACGGTCTTCCAAGGATGATGGGTGGATTGTATTCGTCTTCTCCCATGTCAGTAACCTGAAAGTCTGTATAGACAAAAAGATCGTCTATTTTGACAGGGACATCAGTTACTATACCTTTAGCCTCTCGAAATGTCTGATCTACCATCTGGAGCTGAATTTATGTTGGTTTTAAGGGCATGGTTCCAAACAAGAGCCGATAGGTGACTGCAGCCATTATGTTGACGCCCGATCCGGTGTCGCAAGTCGTCTTGTAGAAGTTGTATCCATTTATGGAGCAATAGATGCTTGGCATTCCTGGGTCGTCCTTCTTAGCCAGAAACGGTGACTTAAGTCGATGATCTTGACCTCCTTGAACTGCAGTGACCATCTTAGCTGACTCGGTCCACACTTGCTTGTTCCTGTTCCTCCCGTTGGTCCTCTTCCTTGATTCATGTCGAGATTGCTCTAGGATTTGTGTAGTCTTGTTCTTGAAGGAAAACGTCTCCTTCTTCCCTTTGATGTAGAAACTGATCTTGACAGCACTAGCGTAGATTACAGCTCCCGAGGTGTTCAAGAATGGCCTCCATAAGATGATGGGTGCCCTCTCATCATTACCGGTCTCTATCACCACGAAGTCTACTGTGGCGTACAAGGTACCAACTTGGACACAGAGGTTCTTCAATATTCCTTTTGGAAAACTTCACGTCTGATCTGCAAACTGCAAACACATGATTGTTTCTCATAAAGGATATGTAAAGAATTTTTCATAGAGTACCGTGGGGATAATGTTGACACTAGAGCCAAAGTCGGAGAGTGCTTCTGGGAAGTCCACCATGCCGATGGAGATCGGGATGACAGGGCGTCCTGGATCGCCTCTCTTGACCGGCAGAAGGTCAGTAGTAACTTCAGTGACGGGGTTACTCCAGTTACCTGCATCAAACATGTCTACAAGATTTGCATATTCTAATCCTTCTGGTTGTGATGGTATACCGGGGTTAGTAGCAGGAACAACAGCAGCTATTTGATTTAACTGAGATTCAATCATCTTATTAAAGCTAATTTGATTCTTGATGGCAGTAGAGAAATTATCCATTCTATTATTTATATTTTCTAGCATTTTATCATTAGATGCCAATTTCTTAGATAGGTTATCCATTAGCTTTCCTTGATTAGACACTAACTCTCTGAGAGGTGGAAAATTATTATTATTGTTGTAAGAATTGTTAGCTTGATAATTACCTAAGTAGTTAGGCCTCTGTTGATTCCAACCTTGATTTTGCTGAGGACGATTGTAGTAGTTGTTGTTGTTATTGTTGATGTAGTTCACATCCTCAAGCATCTCAGGGCAGTGATTGCCTGAGTGTCCAGTATCTCCACACGCCTCACAAGTCATGTGAGAGTCGTAGATGTGCATAACTTCTTTCTTATCTCCAGCTCTATCATCGAGCTTCTTCATGAGCAGGTCTAGCTTTGCAGACAACATGTCTACCTCCTTGAGCTGATGCATACCTCCACCTTTCTTGCGTGTCTGGGTCCTCTCTTCATTCCAGCCTTGATTGGACGCCATCTTCTCCACAAGAGCTGTGGCTTGTGATATGGTAAGTGATAGGAATGCTCCTCCAGCTGCATCATCCATGGTCTCTCGAGCACTGTTGCCAAGCCCATGATAAAACGTTTGCATTAGTAGCCACCTCTCCATTCCATGATGGGGACAGTCTAGGATGTAGTCTTGGAAGCACTCCCATGCTTCTAGAACGGATTCATCATGTTGTTGCTGAAAACTTGTAATCTTCCCATGGAGAGCATTGGTCTTGCCCATGGGAAAGAACTTAGCTAGAAAGTTCGTTGAGCAGAGTGCCCACGTAGTATTCTTCTCCTTTGTAGCGTAGAACCACTGCTTTGCTCTCCCTAACAGTGAGAATGGGAAGAGGCGAAGTAGTATAGCATCTCTGGGGACTCCTGATATGGTGAATGTGCTACAAATCTCCAGGAAGTGTTGGAGATGAGCACTAGCATCTTCATGTGCCTTCCCACAGAACTGGTTGGATTGCACCATGTTGATAAGTCCAGACTTGAGCTCAAAGTTGTCGTCGATCTCTTCAGTAGGTCCAGTGCGGATGTTGTCCATAGTGGGAGCTGAGAACTCGCGTATCGATTTGTTCGCCATGGCTTCGAACTCGGAAGACAAGTTTCGGTGATCTTCTTGATTGGATGAAGCTTCTTACTGAAGTGTTGATGATCTCTTCTTGTGCTTGACTCTTGTTTTTCTGAATAACGCTATTGGGATTGTCAACAAAATTTCCTGGAAGATTTCTTCTATTCATACATTACCCTGCATAAGATAAAATAGAAAAATATAGGGGTAAAACTGTATGAGAGAACTGATAAGCTCAATCATATTAGTGATGCTAATGATAACTCAAAATCCTATATTCATTCCTGATTAGTAATCAACCTTCCCCGGCAACGGCGCCAAAAATGCTTGTTGGGTATTCTTAACGTCATTACCAAAAGAAGACTTAGTTTTCTAATTCTGATAACGGCGCCAAAAATGCCAAACCTATCTCCCATGCCACTTAAGCTAAGTTGTCATCCCCAGCATGACATAAGAGATGCGGTATTGAAATATGCAATTGCTCATCTAAATAAATAACAAATGAGATCTGCAAGCGCACAGATTAATACCAATGTAGCATTTTAACTAGGAAGTATTCCAGGTATCGTTATTTATATTTTTACCACTGGGAAGGGATTAGTAATCATCAATGTTGATTATGGAATGGAATATAAGATTGAGTATCTATCATTGCATGTATAATTGAGAACATTTATCTAACTCTTTCATACAGGGATAAGTGTCACATAAAGGATATAGAAAGTAATGAATAGTGACAAAGATAATTAATCTGATAAGCATAACTTAGCCACATATAAATATGATAAGCACCTCAATTAGATATTCTAGTAAGTCATTAGCATGGAATTAGAACGAACTACAAGAATATTTCCTAAGTTATTCTTAACTATACAGTCTAGCATATCATAGTTAGTGCAATTATACTTAGCAATCATTGCGAGACAAGACTACGCCCATGCATAGTGATATTAGCAAGGAATATGAGAAACATTGTAATCACTCCCCTGTAATAATGTTGCTCTGCCAGCCCAATACACGAGAGGGGGACTATATAAGAATCAATAGAGCTGTCACTACCACGAACTACCCCACGATCTGGCATATAGGGTACAATCGCAGATAAATACGGTATAAGCACCACGCCTACACAATATCTATCATTTACCCATGGATCCGATGGATAAATGTTATACGATCCTAAACATGTATATAATTCCAATCTAACTAAGCCAAGTATATAACTATGATAAACTAAGAACAATATAATTGCGAATATAAACAAGTAGAGCAAAGTCATAATCAATATATTGAAGTAGAACAAAGTCATATTCATAATATTGAAGAACAAAGATGAACAATTGAAGAACAATAGAGAATTACCAAGAAACCTCTTGACAGATCCGGAAACCAATCGAAGATTGACTCCTTCTAATTCTAATCCTATGTAGCTATGCTAATCTAGATATCTAATTGATGTGGTGGCTCTAGGCTTGATCAGAGGCTTCTTCTCCCTTGATGGATAATGAATTAGGGTTGAGAGGCTCTCTCCTCCAGGGGCCAGGGGGTCTGGTTTTATAGTCCTTTCAAGTGAATATGGGCCGTTGGATCAAACCGACATTGATTGAACGGTTATCCTTGATCCTTTAGGTCGGTGGAGCTTAATCCCAAATGAGAGTCCTGATTGAACTCTAAAGGGGGGCGGGCGCCATGGTCCCTAGGGCAGGCGCCCTGGGCCAGGCTCTGTTCTGCCTCTGCTTCGTTCTCGTGCCTTCTGGAGTCTTCTAGATGTAAGATAATTGCGCAGCACGTTGATATCTCTATGTAATCCTGACGTGTGGGCCTATCTTCCATATTTCCTGATAACCCCCTGCAGAAATAGACAAACACCAAAACTCGTGGAATTCTGTCAGATAAAACCCTAAGTCTGGATGTTGATTTCATTTGGATCCTTTTCTTTGTTTATTTGATAATTAAATTTGATACTTAAGGACCGTCAACACATTCAAACATGTTTTCCTTCACTTCTTTGCTCAGAGTATAGCTAGCAGGGCTTAAGTACTGGCGCCCGTCATCTGTCTTCTTCGGATGCAGGTTGCCTCATTCTTTCATTTCCTGCAAGTCCTGTCGTGCTTCAAGTGAATCCTTAGGTTTCCCATAGACACCCATGAATCTGATAAGATTCACACAGAGACTCTTTGTTAGGTGCATCACATCGATCGTGTGGCGGACCTCTTGGACATGCCAGTAGGGTAGCTCCTAGAATATGAACTTCTTCTTCCACATGGGTGTATGTCCCTAAGCATCTTTGGGAAGAGGTTCGCTACCCCGTCCCTTACCAAAAACTACTTTCATATCCTTCACCATTTCGAGTATATCTTCCCTGGTTCGGTTACGAGGCTTAGTCCGGTGGTCTCCCTTGCCTTTAAAATGTTTGCCTTTCTTTCTTACTAGGTGGCCCACAGGAAGAAACCGACGGTGGCCAATGTACATGACCTTTCGACATTTTTTCAAATATATACTATCAAGGTCTTTGAAACAGTGTGTGCATGCATTGTATCCCTTGTTTGTGTGGTCTGAAAGATTACTTAGAGCAGGCCAGTCATTAATTGTGATGAACGACAATGCTCGCAGGTTAAAGTGTTCCTGTTTGTACTCGTCCCACACGCATACACCTGGCTTTCTCCATAGAAGAAGAAGTTCCTCAACTAATGGCCTCAGGTAGACATCGATGTCGTTGCCAGGTTTCTTCAGCCCTTGGCTGATAGGCATCATAATGAACTTCTGCTTCATGCATAACCATGGAGGAAGGTTGTAGATGCAGAGAGTGACTGGCCAAGTGCTATGACTACTGCTCTGCTCCCCGAAAGGATTAAAACCATCCGTACTTAAAGCGAACCTCAAGTTTCTATCCTGCAAACTTTGGGAATTCTCTATCTATCGCTCTCCACTGGGATCCATTAGCAGGGTGCCTGAGCATATTGTCTACCATACAGTCTTCTTTATGCCACCCCAACAACTTTGCATTGTCTTTATTTCTGAACAAACGTTTCAAGCGTTGTATTATAGGAGCATACCACATAACCTTGGTATGGATTTTCTTCCAGCTAGGACGTTCTTCACCCTCTACGTCGCCACGATCATCTCGCCTGATCTTATACTGTGATGCTTTGCATACCGGGCTTGCATCCAGATTCTTGTATTCCTCACAACAATACAGGATGCAGTCATTAGGACATGCGTGTATCTTCTAGATTCCTAATCCCAAATGGTAGACAACCTACTTTGCTTTGTACATAGTGGTGGGCACTTCGTTTGCCCTCGGAAGCATCTTTTTCATGATCTTCAATAACTGCCCAAATGACTTGTTGGATGCACCATTCTTTGCCTTCCACTAAAGCAGTTCAAGTGTTGTACCCAACTTTTTTTTGCCTATCTTCAGCGGTCGGATATAGCAATTTCCCGTGATCCTCTAGCATGCGCTCGAACTTGGCCTTGTTCTCACTTTCACAATCTCTTTGTACATCGCGAATGGCATCACCAAGAGCATTCATCAACTGCCACAACTTCTGCCGCTGCCGCATCCTCTTCATCATCTCCCCCCACTACATCATCACCGAAGGTACCGTACTGAGCAATAATATCGGCGTGGTTCAATTCTTCTTCATCTTCTTCACCATCATCCATTAGAACCCCCCTTTCTCCGTGCTTCATCCAACAAATATAGTTTGGTACAAAACCCGACTTCAACAAATGCGTATGAAGAGTCCTTGAGCATGAATATTCCTTCAAATTCTTACAAATGGCGCATGGGCAGCACATGAAACCATCCTGCTTGTTTGCCTCAGCCACACCTAAGAAATAGTGCAAGCCAGCATTGAACTCTTTAGAGCGGCGATCGACATTATACATCCAATTGCGTGACCACATCTGCATTAAATATTACAACCATGCACTTAGTTCTTCCTGTTATTGTACAACGCACACGACATCACATGATTAATTAATTCAAGCAACCCTTACTACAACAAAGATAACCACAACTAGCAATAAAAAAACTAGAACTAAAATACACTTAAGCAACATAATTATTTCTCGTCCTATCCCAACTAAAATAAACAACTGCCCATCCGCTGGCAGGGTGGTGGGCTTCTTCCGCTGGCTCACTGCCTCATCACCTTCAGCCGCAACCTCCTGTGTAATAGAATTTCGCACGTGCGGAATGTACTCTTCCTCCCAGTACCAACCTTTATATCCACCGGTACCCTCCCACTGCAATTAGAACAAAGAATAAGTAATTTAAATAACATCATCAAGCAAAACTAGGACAAATGAACCATATTAATTAAATGCAGGGAAATAATAACCCACCTCACGGTCTGGACACTTGTAGAATATAGTACCCTTGTTGATTCCCTCTTTTTTCACTCGGTGCTCCTTCACAATCTTCTGCTTACACTCGCCGCAAGCAATGAGAGGAAGATCCGGCCGCAGACGCTTTGGATCTCGGTGATGAGAGACTGAGAACCCAGTGGCCATCTACTATATATCCATACTGATAGGTTACCGATATGGATCGGTACGAGGGTGTCCCGATCTTCACGACAGTAGATCAAAAGAACAAGGATAACTTGCTGCGAACAGCGGGTAACTAGCTTTATACCTGACAAAGGTTGGATGCGACCAAGCGACGGGGAGAGAGGCACCGAAACCACGAAGACTTCGACTCGATCTCCAAACGACCGCAGAACCACAATCCGGAACTAATCCACACAATACGGCGCAGCCGCACGGAAGCCGTAGAGCACGAAGTAGGGGAACCCAGAGGATTCACTTCACAAGTCCATGAAGAACAAGGAAGAACAAAGGTTGAGTAAGGCACTCAGCAGCGCGGCTGCAATATCATTTAGTTTATGAAATGATCAAAGGTTGCTAATAGCTTAGAGGTAGGGGATATTTATACTAGGAACAACCCTCCTAGATAGGTATGAAAACGAAATAGAGTTTGTGGGTGAAGGCAATGTGAAAAGACCCCTCGGAATGGATTCCCGAACTGGCTTCGCGTGACTGTTGGCCTCCAGAGCAGTTTCCAATAAACTGACCATAACTTTTTATTGGGAAGTCCAAATGACGAACCGTTTCTTGGGTGTGAAACTAGACTCATAGAGCTTTCCAGCAATGTATGCCACGTACCTCAAAACGTCGTAGATTGGTACAGTTTTGCACGGCAAGTTGCACCAACATTCTGTCACGGCAGACTGTTGACCTTCTGATCAGTCTGTACTAATTCTGGTCTGCAGGCAATATGGAGTATCAAAACTGGTCGCCACTAGATTCATTGGAAAGTAGACTCGACAAGCTTTCCAACAAGTCCTCATGGGCCTTCATAGCTTTTGTGATTAAAAAGTTATGAAGATTTCTTTGCACTGGTCCGTTTTTGACTTCCACTGGTCCGTTTTTGACGTGTCTTCTAGGACTTGCACTGGTTCGTTCTTCAGGGTCTGATTCATCCTTCTCTTCTTCTATATACCTGAGTACAATCAAGGTAGAACACTTAGGTAGTATATAATTTTCATTAATGTTAAAATGAATCTCACAAAGTAGCGCGTGGACCTCTTGTTGTAGCTTCTTTGCACGACTACGTGTAACCGGTCCATCGATGACTTTGGCTGGTGTCGGTGTAGGTAAAACTTGAGTGGTTGTAGCTTGACTTGGAGCTTGTGACATCTTGCTTGCTGGCATAGTCATATCATCCTCCCCCCCTTCAAAAAGAGTCGTCCTCGACTCTTCCAATCCAAAGAATGGAGAAAGGTCGGAGACATTGAAACTTGTACTCACACCATAAGTACTTGGAAGATCAATTTCATAAGCATTGTCATTGATCTTGCGAAGCACTTTGAATGGACCATCGGCTCGGGGTTGCAGCTTGCTCTTGCGTTGTTCATGAAAGCGATCCTTGCGCAGGTGCACCCAAACCAAGTCTCCCAGTTCAAATAACATCTTCTTACGACCCTTGTTAGCGTGCTTCTCATATAACTTGGTCATCTTCTCAATGTTTGCTTTAGCTTGATCATGAAGCTTCTTGACAAATTCTGCTCGCTTGCTTGCATCAAAGTTCACACGTTCCTGCATAGGCAAAGGCAAAAGATCGATGGGAGCAGTAGGTTTGAACCCAGAGACAATCTCAAATGGACAAAATTTTGTGGTCGAATGTACTGCCCTGTTGTATGCAAACTCCACATGAGGCAAGCTTTCTTCCCACAATTTCAGATTCTTCTTTAGGATAGCTCGCAGCAATGTTGATAATGTGCGGTTCACAACTTCAGTTTGTCCATCTGTTTGAGGATGACACGTTGTGGAGAAGAGCAGCCTTGTCCCCAGTTTTTCCCACAAGGTTTTCCAAAAGTAACTCAAAAACTTGGTGTCACGATCAGACACGATGGTACGTGGCACTCCATGTAGACGCACAATTTCTCTGAAAAACAATTCAGCAATGTGTGAAGCATCATCGCTCTTATGACAGGGAATAAAGTGTGCCATTTTGCTAAATCTATCAACCACAACAAATATGGAATCCTTCCCCCTCTTGGTTCGTGGTAAACCAAGGACAAAGTCCATAGAAATGTCCTCCCAAGGGACACTAGGGATAGGTAGAGGAGTGTATAAACCATGAGGATTCAAACGGGACTTAGCTTTATGGCAGGTTTCACAGCGAAGAACATGCCTCTCCACATCTCTTCTCATCTTAGGCCAAAAGAAATGGTCAGTCAGCACTTGTTCTGTTTTCTTTGCACCAAAATGGCCCATAAGTCCTCCTGCATGAGCTTCTTGCACTAGCAAAATGCGAACAGAGCAATCTGGAATGCAAAGTTTATTAGCTCGAAATAAGAAACCCTCATGCAAATGTAATTTTTCCCATCCCTTGCTGCCACAACACTTGGAATATGGTTCAGCAAAATATGAATCCTTAACATATAGTTCTTTTATACTTTCTAATCCAAGAATTTTAGTATCAAGTCTTGAAAGCAAAGTATGACGTCGAGACAAAGCATCAGCTACAATGTTATCTTTTCCTTTCTTGTACTTGACAACATAAGGAAAGGACTCAATGAACTCACTCCATTTTGCATGTCTTCGGTTCAGTTTTAGTTGGCCTTTAAGATGTTTCAAAGATTCATGGTCTGAATGTATCACAAATTCTTTAGGCAAAAGGTAGTGTTGCCAAGTTTCCAAGCTTCTAACAAGAGCATATAATTCTTTATCATAAACTGAGTAATTCAGAGTTGGACCACTTAGCTTTTCACTGAAGTATGCAATCGGCCTCCTTTCTTGCATGAGAACGCCACCAATTCCTATACCACTTGCATCACATTCAATTTCAAAAGTCTTACCGAAATCTGGAAGTGCAAGAAGTGGGGCTGTTGTCAACTTCATCTTCAGTTCTTCAAATGCCTTCTCTTGTGCTTCTCCCCAATTAAAAGGCACTCCTTTCTTTGTCAACTCATTGATTGGAGCAGCAATGGTGCTGAAATCTTTCACAAATCGCCGGTAGAAACCAGCAAGTCCAAGGAAGCTACGCACTTGATTCGCATTCTGTGGAGGCATCCACTCACGAACAGCTTTGATCTTATCCTCATCCACCTCCACACCATGTCCTGAAACAACAAAACCAAGAAAAACTACCTTGTCGGTGCAAAATGTGCACTTGTCAAGGTTAGCATACAATTTTTGCTCACGTAGGACAGCAAGCACAATTTGGATATGCTCAACATGTTCATCAAGAGACTTGCTGTAAATTAATATATCATCAAAGTAAACCACAACAAACTTGCCAATGAAAGATCTAAGCACATGATTCATCAATCTCATAAAGGTACTTGGTGCATTAGTCAATCCAAAGGGCATTACCAACCATTCATACAACCCAAACTTGGTTTTAAAAGCTGTCTTCCACTCATCTCCTTCTCTCATTCTTATTTGGTGATAGCCACTTCTTAAGTCAATTTTAGTGAAAATTGTTGCACCACTAAGTTCATCAAGCATATCATCAAGTCTAGGAATGGGATGCCTATATCTTACTGTGATGTTATTAATAGCTCTACAGTCAACACACATTCTCCATGAACCATCTTTTTTTGGAACTAAAAGAACAGGGACTGCACAAGGTGAAAGACTTTCCTGCACATACCCTTTCCTCATCAATTCTTCCACTTGTTGCTGAATTTCTCTTGTTTCCTCCGGATTGGTGCGGTATGCAGCTCGGTTTGGAAGTGAAGCACCGGGAACAAGGTCAATTTGATGTTCTATTCCTCTCTTGGGTGGCAGTCCTGGTGGTACCTCCTCTGGAAAGACATCCTCATATTCCTGTAACACATTAAAAATAACACTTGGCAAAGTAGAGGATAAGTCGTTAGGGGAAAGAAAATTTTCCTTGTACAGGAGTACAAGGAATGTGGCATTGGGTTCACTCAATTCTTTTAAATCCCCTTTCCTAGCCATCATAACTAATCCCTCTTTTCCCTTTGTCTTGGTCATTTGTGGCTGTGGGGTTTTATTTGGCTTTAGAAACACTCCCTCACTATTTTTGTGGGTCACTCGCAAGTGGTTCTCGCTCTCTCGCTGTTTTCTTTTTAGATCATCATTCAAAATCTCCTCCGGTGTCAAAGGGAGCAAAGAAATTCGCTCTCCTTTGTACATGAAAACCAGCTTGTTGGTTCTTCCAAAGATCTGAACATCACGATCATATAACCATGGTCTACCTAGCAGCAGCTGGCATGCTTGCATAGGCACCACATCACACTCCACATGATCATTATACCTCCCAATAGAGAAAGGAACTGTCACAACATGGCTCACACGCAGCGCACCACAATCATTCAGCCACTGCATCTTGTATGGATTAGGATGACGCCTTTGTTTTAGCTCCATTCTATCAACCAATTCTTGGCTAGCAATATTGTTGCAGCTGCCATTGTCAACAATAATTCTACACAACTTCTCTTTGATCATGCCTCGAGTGTGGAAAAGATTGTGTCGCTGCCCATTCTCTTCCTTTGCAGCAGTAACACTAAGCACACGAAGAGAAATAAAGCAGTTGTTATCACCTTCATCGGGTTGGATCTCATTATCATGGTTCTCATGATCCTCATCATATCTTGGACCTTCTTCCTCTCGATCACTTTCAGATTCCCATTCACCATTATCATTCACAATCATGGTCCTCCTACTAGGACATTGTGCAGCAATATGTCCACGACCATGACACTTGTGGCACACAATTTCTCTACTACGTGCAGAGGAAGTAGTAGCTGAGGAAACAATAGTTGGGGCTGCTACACTTGTAGTAGGTCGCTGCTGATATACAGGGGATGATGCTGTAGAAACCACCATCTTTGAGGGAGCATTAGATGAAGAGGGCCGAGCTGCAGCACCTTGGGACCGTCCCCCACCAAAAGAAGTGCTGGACTGCTGCTTGCGCCATGGGGCTGCAATAGAATGACTTGCATAAGATTTTCCACGTGTCTCTTGCTGAATTTTTCTTTCAGTACGCATAGCTTGATTAACAAGGTCTTGCAAAGTATGATATGGAAACATCTCAATAAAACCAGCAATTTCCTCATTGAGACCACCCAAAAATCTTGCCATTTTTGACTCTGGATCCTCTCTAATTCCAGTCCGCACTAACAGCAGCTCCATCTCCTTATAGTACTCATCAACCGATCTTTTTCCTTGCTTCAACATTTGTAACCTATTGCGAAGGTCACGCTGATAGCTTGATGGTACAAATCGCCTTCTCATCACTTGTTTCATCTCTTCCCATGTGTTGATATGTTCACGGCCCAACACAAGTTGATTCTCTTGTATTTGATTCCACCAAGTCAGAGCATAACCAGAGAACTCCACTGAAGCAAGATTGACACACCTCTGATCAGAGAGATTATGCACTCTAAAAATTTGATCACACTGCTCAGCCCACTCAAGATATGCATCTGCATCCTCTCTTCCAGTGAATTTTGGGATACTCAACTTGACACGAGCAATGCTGTCCGGTTCTTCCCTATTACAACGTCCATGATGATGCTCTCTATCTCCATGATCAGCATGCCGCCGATGATAATGGTGCCACCTATGCAGCCCATCATTTGCAAAGGGATTCTCATTAGACCCCTCTTCGTGACCAAAGTTATCAAATTCTTCATCATCAAAATGAACTTGATGGCCACGACCACGTCCATGAGCTCGTCCTCCATTTTGGCCATGATGACCAGCCCGCCTACCACCACCACGACCATCTCTGAAACGGTCATGTCCTCCATTAGAATTTTCAGCACTAGATTCATCAGATTGATGCCGAGGACCCCTCTGCCCATCCGCAGGTATGCGTGCTTCAAGCATTCTCTCCATGGCCTGCAAGAGTGAGTCTGCCATTTGGCGCAACTCAGCCCGTGCAACAGGGGGTTCTTCTCCATAACGATTACCATGAATACTTGAGTTGGATCCTGTCATGTTAGCACTTAAGGCAAAATATAGTGGAATGGGTAAATTTGTGGAATCACACAACCTCACCTCTTACTTACCAATGCTCTTTCCTGTTCTCAAGGACAGTGAATTGTGCTAGTGTAGCGGCTCAACAGAAGTGATTCCGAGGTCGCAAGGATTACGAGTCGAATGTCCTGGTTTCAGTTTTAGGTGGAGCTATAGGTGGCTAAACAAGGGAGGCTACGGTACTGAAATCAAGTGACTTGATGTGCTCAAATGATATAATGTTGCTGGTATATAAATCACCAAGAATCTGAATATGTAAACTGAGTTTTTCAGTGAGCAAACCGCAATACAACCCCTTTCTTCTTCTTATACTTTTTTTTTGTTCTTTCTCTTTTCTTTCTCTGATTTTTTTTCTGATTTTTTTTTGAACTCTTTTTTTTATACTAACAGGGGTGCGGATAACAAATGAAACACAACACAATATATGTAAAGAGGGTGACTAGCAACTTGATGAACACAAAAAAAAACACAAGATAACAGTACCAACAAAGGTCTATAGGATTTTTGTGGCTTTTCAGTGGACTATAGGTGATGAACAAAACAGTAGCAAACGATAGATAAACTAAAGGTAGATATGTGGATGATTGTGAGACCTACCGTGACAACGAAAGCTTTGATACCAGTTGATAGGTTACCGATATGGATCGGTACGAGGGTGTCCCGATCTTCACGACAGTAGATCAAAAGAACAAGGATAACTTGCTGCGAACAGCGGGTAACTAGCTTTATACCTGACAAAGGTTGGATGCGACCAAGCAACGGGGAGAGAGGTACCGAAACCACGAAGACTTCGACTCGATCTCCAAACGACCGCAGAACCACAATCCGGAACTAATCCACACAATACGGCGCAGCCGCACGGAAGCCGTAGAGCACGAAGTAGGGGAACCCAGAGGATTCACTTCACAAGTCCATGAAGAACAAGGAAGAACAAAGGTTGAGTAAGGCACTCAGCAGCGCGGCTGCAATATCATGTAGTTTATGAAATGATCAAAGGTTGCTAATAGCTTAGAGGTAGGGGATATTTATACTAGGAACAACCCTCCTAGATAGGTATGAAAACGAAATAGAGTTTGTTGGTGAAGACAATGTGAAAAGACCCCTCGGAATGGATTCCCGAACTGGCTTCGCGTGACTGTTGGCCTCCAGAGCAGTTTCCAATAAACTGACCATAACTTTTTATTGGGAAGTCCAAATGACGAACCGTTTCTTGGGTGTGAAACTAGACTCGAAGAGCTTTCCAGCAATGTATGCCATGTACCTCGAAACATTGTAGATTGGTACAGTTTTGCACGGCAAGTTGCACCAACATTCTGTCACGGCAGACTGTTGACCTTCTGATCAGTCTGTACTAATTCTGGTCTGCAGGCAATATGGAGTATCAAACCTGGTCGCCACTAGATTCATTGGAAAGTAGACTCGACAAGCTTTCCAACAAGTCCTCATGGGCCTTCATAGCTTTTGTGATGAAAAAGTTATGAAGATTTCTTTGCACTGGTCCGTTTTTGACTTCCACTGGTCCGTTTTTGACGTGTCTTCTAGGACTTGCACTGGTTCGTTCTTCAGGGTCTGATTCATCCTTCTCTTCTTCTATATACCTGAGTACAATCAAGGTAGAACACTTAGGTAGTATATAATTTTCATTAATGTTAAAATGAATCTCACAAAGTAGCGCGTGGACCTCTTGTTGTAGCTTCTTTGCACGATTACGTGTAACCGGTCCATCGATGACTTTGGCTGGTGTCGGTGTAGGTAAAACTTGAGTGGTTGTAGCTTGACTTGGAGCTTGTGATATCTTGCTTGCTGGCATGGTCATATCACATACTCATTTCTTAAATTATGCATATATAATACCAATTTAGCTGGACTTGTCAATTTGATGAACTCTATGCTCAAACTCTTTATACATATACTATATGTCCATACTCATTAATTTAAGCTATGGATATTACTGCTTTAAGCTATGAATTCAAACTAACAAATAAATTTGAGCTCATAAATCACTACTAAACATATATTAATTTAAATACATCGTAAAAAGTCTTAAATAGTTAATTATTACATAATATCTTTACAACCCACTATCGAGTGGGCAGAACAGTGAACTGCTTTTTGATATGTCATTACAATTCTTTGAATATTACCTCACATGTCCTTAATTTTGGCGCCATTGGCATTGTTGATGTTTAGCAGCAGGAACAACTTCCTGATATTGTCATGCAACGCCAGCAGGAGAAACAGTGAGCTCCTTTGTAGGGTCATCGTGATGGCCTCGAGGTAGGCGACAGAGGAGACCTCATGGGCGTGCTCATCCATGACGTGCTCGTATAGACCCATGCTCATGCCACGGTAGCTGCAGCCATCGATGAGGCATCAATGACGACTACAGCTACCATGGCATGAACATGTGTCTATACGAGCACGTCATGGACGAGCACGCCTGTAACACCCTAGGTGTTAAGCATGCACTTAGCCTTACCAAAGCAATGCATAAGCATTCTCATCAAGCATAGCATCATGAGCATGTCATTCATCCCAAAATATGATTTTATGTGTTTTATTCCATGTGCTTTAAATATGTTAAAAATATGATGCTTGCTTCTAAAATTGTGGAATATCCAAACTAGGTTGATTTATGTGTAAGAAGGTTTAAAACTATTTTTGTGCAATTTTTGGAGCAATAGAATTTGAGAAATGGAATTTATACAAAATCCCCAAAATGAATTTATTTGAAAACCTAGAACTAGTTTTAATTGGTAATTAAAATTCTACTTGGAATTTGGCCTTGCTTATTAAAACAAAGTTGTAGGGTTTTTGTTTTGGAACAACTTTGCTTTAGGGAGAAAGAGGTGAAAATGATTTTAAATTGGTCCAAATGAATTTAGAAAATAATTTGAGAAAAGAAATTCAAAAAAAATGGAAAAGGGGCAGGCACTGCTGGGCCAACCCCGCCTCCCTTTCGGCCCAGACAGCGGTCCGGCCTGCCTCCCCCTACCCCTCTCTTCCGCGCGCGGACGCCCGCCTCGTCCCAGCCAGCGTCGGCCACGTGGCGGCCGTACGCCGGCGAGGAGCGCGCCGCGGCCGACCGGCTTCACCTGGTCGGGACGCCGGCCCGGGCTCCCAGGCCACTCCATTCGCTCTGTCGCCCGCGCCTCTCTCCCTCCTCCCTCTACTCGTGAGCGCAACCGCAGCCGTAGGAGCTCCGCCGCAGCGCCATCGCCGGAGCAGCTCCGCTGCTCACCGCCGGCCACTCCAGTGCCCCAATCTCGACGCCGAAACCACCGGTGCACTCGCCGTCGTCGCGGTAAGCTCCTGCGAACGCTCTACCGAGGTGAGAGCCCGTCGAACGCCGTGAATCGCTCGTCGGAGTTGCTCCGACCTCGCCGGAGAGCTCCGCCGCGTCGAACCTCGCTCGTTTCTGCCCCGTTTCGCTTGCTTCCTGGCACGTTAGATCCGTAGTGCGACGGGGAAGCTCGGAGGAGCCCTTGCGCATGTTCTACCGCACCGGAGCAGCCTGGCCACGGCGAGCAGCGCCACCGTGCCGCCATGCATGCTCGTTGGAGGTACTCCGGCCATCCTCCGGCCAACCCGAGGGTACCGCTGGGTGCGCCTCGCTGCGGGGAGCACGATGGTGCCCACCCCGTGGCCGGGAACCTCACCGCCGGCGAGATCTGCTCGTCGGAGGTGCTCTCCCTCTTGGTCTCGCTGACCAGTGGGGTCAGAGGCCCACTGTCAATCGCAGGGGGACCGCGTTGGGTGTAGATCTGGGTGTCTTTAAAGTTTTTTATCCCGTTTTCGAATTGATTTTCTGAAAAGGTTTTCCAGAAATCGATTTAAAACTTGTAAAATCCATATCTTGAGTTCTACAGCTCCAAATTTGATGAAATAAATTTTGGTGTGCTCTATATTTTCAGAACTACAGTTTGATGTAATTGCATGTCATGTTTGAACACTTTTTCTAGACAGAAATAATTAATCCATGCTTTTGCTAAACTTAGAAAATGCATAGTAATTAAAATATAGCTCAGAAAAATGTGAAACTTGATTTGTTGGCTCTACATGTATGTTAACTCACTGGGAAAATATTGCTACACATTATTTGGTGTATAAATGAATTTATAGTGATTTAAATGCTTGCATGGCAGTGGTTTATGATTTTTAATAAAGATTTGGATCATGCAATCAGTCGGGAAATTTTTGTGGATGTTTCATATGATATTAGACAAATTGTAAAAATATGAAATCTGCTGTTTGACACTTATACCACAGTAGAGTAATTGTACTTGCCTTTATGTAATAATCTTGTGATTTTTGTAGCTCAAAATAAGTATCCAAAAATTATGAAAAATTTATAGTAGACTTTATGCTTGACTGGAAGTCTCCTGTAATTTTTGTTGAAATTATAGATGAACAGAACTGCATGCAAATTTTGATGGGCCTAGAAATGAATAAAGAAAATTATGAATTGTTATATATGGGTTAAATAGAATAAAAAGGGGTTTGGTGTATTTTTGAAGCATCATGTGGGTTGCTGGTTACACTTGAAAACAATTGGTAGAAGAGAATGCAATAGATGTTTAATTCAATTGTCTGTTCCAGGATGATGTTGACTACCTTGTAATGAGCATGACCAAGTGAATCACCTATGCATCATGTCATGATCATTTGGTACCTTCTCATACAAGCATCCACTCGGGCATCTCGCACTCCACTCATGAGCACACATGCATCATACAGGCTCGCAGGAGAACGAGGTGGGACCCGAGGGGCCAGAGGAGATTCAGGAGCAGGAACCTCCGGAAGCACCGGAACCCGGAGAGGAGCTACAGGAGTGTCCGGATCACCGGCCCAGCACGTTTGAGAAAGGCAAGGCCCGGAGCATTCTAAGTCTCTCTATTCTCGCTAACTTACATGATATACTATGCTTGTTCTACTATACTGCATTTAAGTGATAGGAATTGCTTGATACCGTTGATGCATATGTACTCCTTGTTATCCCTACTCGTTTATCTACCTTGTCCTATGTAGATAGGCGCGGAGTTTATGCTTAGCTTGCTTAGTCTGCTAGAAGTCGGGTGATTCCCTGTCACCTGCGAGATATAGGTGGATACCTGCCTGATTAAGCAGTGGTTGCTTTGGGGAAAAGAATAACCAAGAGCGGAATAGAATTGGAGACCGGGCAGGGTCTTATGGTGGGTTGACCATAGTGCCCCTGCCTGTGTCGATTAAGGACCGATCGTTGACGGCCCTCTTGTCATGTTGAACGCATGCCCCACATTTAGCTGGAAGGATAAGTCGTTCCGATCGCGAAGCCTGAGCACTATCCGGGCCGGGAATCGGCCCGATGTACGCGCTGTATTGGTGATGGTTGAGGAGAACGACGAGGGCGCGGCGCGCAACCTTGGTAGACCTTGGATACCTCAGTCGCCGGAACGGTCCTCGGGTACGGGAGGTGCCTGTCGAACCCGCGAATTGGTCCTGGATAGTGCAATACAGTGATCTGTAGCTCACTTGATCAGTGAGTGTGGTTTGTGTGGGGAATAAACTCGCCAGCTGGTTAGAAATCGATTCGAATCGCCATCGCTCCTGGATAGTGAGCACTTGACATGAGCTTCGTCCTCGTAGTAAGGACTATGGAACACTTGGATTATAATGATAAATGGTTTTAAGAATGCTATGATGAGGTACTATCATATCACTATACTTGCTTGTAATAGTGCAGGGGCAAACCAAGATCGTAGGTAATGATACTTTCAACTTGAGCAAATTACAAGAAGAAAGATTTATGTAGGTTATGGTAATAAAATCCTGCGGTTATGCAAAATAGTTGTCAGCTACCCCAATATATAGCCTTCATGATCCTTGAAGAGTCTTTATTTTAAGTTTATGACGGGTAAGTCTAGCTGAGTACATTCTCGTACTCAGGGTTCTACTCCCATGTTGTTTTGCAGATGGTCAAATGTACTATGGTTATTGCATCCTCTGTCTGTTCCCAGCCATGGGTGATGACTAGACCAAGGGCGATGGTCACTCCATCTTCTCTTCTGCTTTTGTGGGAATGACCGAACTATGGCACTGTATCAGACTAAGTGTGTGTGTTGTATTTTCGAACTATGAAGCTTCCGCTACTTGAAGAACTTGGTTTGTAATAATTTTAAGAACTCCGATGTATTTTATGAATGTGGTAATCTGGATGTATTTGTGGATGGCGACCGCTAAACTTATTACGATCTTGGCTGTCTGTACGATATGTGGTTTGAAATCCTTCGAGATTTCACGGACTACCGGGATTATATGGGCTTAAGCTCGATGGTTTGACTATGCAAATGGTCACTGTTAGGCTTAATCTCTTATAATTTGGTCGGTTCTGTTACAGCTGGCATCGGAGCAAGGTTTAGCGAGTTACTGTTCATAAGTACGTTCTAAACTAAATCTAAACCGGTTTAATAAAAGATTTTTTTTTAATTAATAATGATCAAGGTGTTAAACTAAGTTTTGGAAAACTATCTAGTGTGCCATGGTCATATCCTTTATGCCCAGTTAAGGACTCTAAGGTGGCTAGTTAAGTACTGACTTGGGGGTTAATGCATCATATTTCTATTTCGTCGCTCATACGGCGTGCAATGGTATGAGTACCATTCATTTGAGTGGTAATGTATGGATCCATTTTTCCTCTACGCCACGGTAAGTGGGAGCTGTGAGAGCATGATCGGATACACTGCCGGTATAGGGGTGTTGTTAGGTGCTGTGTCATGCACACATGTTTCGGTGTGTTTTGGGAACAGTATCGCATGTTGGGAATTCCGTCCTGAGAGGAGATGCCATCATTAGGGCGATGATGTGCGTAGTGACACGTCATATGCATGGACGGGTGTCTGTGTATGTGGGGTGTATAGTTTTAAAATTCTTGTTCTGCATGAGCATACTGTGGGTGGGCTGAAATGAGTTTTCTGCAGGTACGCTAACCACGTTCTCGCTTAGAGTGCTAGTTACGTTATGAGAGAACGCTGTGTGCCACCGCATATATCGCTTAGTGCTAACTTCTGTTCCTTAAGTTTGTGAGATCGTAAGTTCGTGCATGCATCATGTTCATTTCATATCATTGCTCACTTTCCCCCTTAATTTAATCTGTCCCAATTCTAAATAAAATAATTAAAGATAATCCTCGCTCTTACCCAAGGTATTCCATTTGCAGCAGATGGCGCGCACTAGGCTCACCGCTCGCAAGTGCACTGGTGGGCGGGCCCCTCACCATCTGTTGGTAGCTAGGAGCTCGCGACATAAGAGCAAGTTCCTGGAGGAGTTTGGGATGCCCACTTTGCTTTGGAGAGTGCTCAGCTCGATGGGGTATCCTGAAGGAAGGGAGCCTCGCTACTATTGGGATAAGGAGCCGCTTGGTGACGAGACCCTGGTGGGGATCGAGGCAGTTGTTCCTACTAGTGGAGGTGACCCCGCCTGGGGCGGCTGGGTGTACGAGTCCCGAGGTGCCACGCCTTTCCACGGTGCCAGCAGGGCAGCTTTCGCAGTTCTGAGGGACCTCATGGAGAGGTTTCCACAGGAGCTGGCCCAGGCCTTCGCTGGAGTGTTTCCCCGGGGTGACCCCTACACTTCGGTGTGGGATCAGTCCGAGGTGAGCGCTCTAGAGAGGAGTGCGGATGAGGACCAGCACAGTGACAGCGCAACTATGAGTGCTATGTACGCTTTGATGAAGACCTATGGAGGCTTGGAGCGTTGTTTGGGTCACTTGTCCAGGTCTCTTCTCACCGTCCAGGATGAGAAGCGCCAGTTGCAGCGTGAGTTTGACTCTGAGGTTGAGAGGCTACAGGCGAAGTTGGCCCGCGTGACCCGAGAGAGAGACCAGGCAGTCCAGCAGAACAGTGAGCTGAGCCAGGACCTGCTTGCAGTGCGAGAGCAGAGAGATAGGGTGACCACTGCTCACAGGAACTGCGAGCGCATGCTAGTCCATGTGCTTGGTCAGAGGAATGAAGCCTGGCACGAGGAGGACACTCTGAGGGCCCGACAACTGGAGCTAGAGCAGCAGCTAGCTAATGCTGAGGAGTACAATGAGAACTTGCATGAGGAGATCCACCAGCTGCATAACCAGCTCCACCCTCACCACCTGCCTGGAGCAGCTGAGCTAGACTCTGAGGATGAGATGGATGAGGATCCCGAGATAGGAGCAGTTGCTAGTGGAGATGAGGACGAGGATGGCTCCGGCATGGACTGTGACCATAGCGAGTAGATGCTAGGGCTCTAGAGCTAGTCCTTCTTCTTTTGTGTTGTATGTTGCATGGCATGTCTTGTACTTTTGGATCTGGGCTATGTAAGACTTATGAGATGATGCTGAAAGTCCAGTGTATGTATGCTGGCAAATTTGGATGTACGCGAACCTTGTTGCTTGAATGTTAAGTAATCTGTTAGTGATGTTGTGCGTAGATGATGAATTGTTGTGCCTCTGTTTATTGTGCGAATTTATTCCCTCAGTAAATTCAGTACGACATGATTCTACACATTTCTACCGTTGATGGCAACTCCTAACGATTGCTTATCATTGACGTATGCAGATGGTGCAAACACGTGGCGGGGGTAACAGCAACCCGGGTCTTGGAGCAGGTACGTCTGGAGGTGGGGCTCAACGGGATGAGGACAGAGCACCAACACCACCACCACCGCCTCCTCCGTACACTGCGGACGTGTTTTTCGCGCAGTTTCTGGGGAGCCAACGCAACATGGAACAGATGCAGCGCAACATGGAAGAGGCTCTGCGTAAAATAGCTGACAACACCCGTCATGGGGATAACCAGGGCGGCCGTGAAGTCAATCAGTACAGCTCTTTCAAGGACTTCATGGATACCAAGCCACCAGTCTTCAAGGAGGCTTTGGAACTGCTTGAAGCTGATGAGTGGATTAACACTATGGAGCAGAAGTTTTGTCTTCTTCGGATGACAGAAGAACTCAAGGCTGAGTATACGGCACATCAGTTGCAAGGACCCGCTGGAATTTGGTGGAACCATCATCGTACTACCTACCCAGAGGGGACCCCAATCACCTGGAACCGCTTCACCACCGCTTTCCAGGGAAATTACATTCCTCCGGGTGTGGTTGAAATGAAGGTTGGGGAATTCATGAGGCTGTCCCAGGGGACGAAATCTGTGAAGGAGTATCTACACGCTTTCAACAATCTCGCTCGCTACGCCCCTGAGTTTGTGAACACGGAGGCCAAGAAGATTGCTAGTTTCCAGAGAGGATTGAATCCAAAGATGCTAAAGACCATGGGAACAGGAGCCAGGGCTACCTTCAATGCCTATATCAGTGACTGCCTGACCCAGGAGAACAATAACGACAACTACAGTGCATCCAAGTCACGTAAGAGGGCTTTTGAAGCCGGATCATCCCAGCCTAGGGCACCAGTGGCGGGGCGACAGCAGTATCGTCCTCCTGCCCCAGGTGCTAGGTTCCGACCGCCGCAGAGAAGGAACACCGGGCATCCAACGCAGCAGAAGCCGTACAAGGTGGCGATAGCTCCTGCCAAGCCAAAGGCAATTCAAGCTGCGGCACCTGCCGCCAACAATGCGCCCAAGGGTCCATGCTATAACTGCCACAAGATGGGGCACTTTGCTAAGGAATGTCCCTACCCCAAGAGGCAGCAGCCAACCTATCCAGCTCGTGTGCACCATACCTCGATCGAGGAGATCCCGGAAGGAGAATCGGTAACAGCTGGTATGTTTCCTGTCAACCAACATCTTGCAGTTGTTTTGTTTGATTCTGGATCATCGCATTCATTCATGAGCCAAGCATTTGCACAAAAGCATGACCAGCTAGTTACTGAGTTGGGTTATGGTATCGCATCAGCTCAGCCGGAGCTGATGTGTTGACTAATAAAACAGTAACAGGAGTTGCCTTGGATATCAGTGGCCGGAGGTTTCGCGTAAACCTTGTGGTCATGCCAGGGCTGGTTTTGGATGTCATCATTGGAATGAACAAGATGACTGATTGGGGCGCGGTTATAGATGTCGGGAATAGAACTCTTTCCCTCAGAGACCGGCAAGGGAAGGGTGTGCTTCAGGTCAAGCTACCCCGACGGTTAGACTTCGCCAGTCTTTCGTGTGCAGTACAGGTGGTTCCACTAGAACACATACCCATGGTATGTGAGTTCCCTGATGTTTTTCTCGAGGAATTGCCAGGACTTCCTCCGGATAGGGAAGTAGAGTTTGCAATCGAGTTGATACCAGGTACAACACCAATATCAAGAAGGCCGTACCGGATGCCACCAAACGAACTCGCTGAGTTGAAGAATCAACTAAAGGAGTTACTGGATAAAGGGTTCATCCGGCCAAGTTCGTCAGAATGGGGTTGTCCAGCGTTGTTCGTGAAAAAGAAGGATCAGTCTTTGCGCATGTGCGTGGACTATCGTCCGCTCAATGCAGTGACCATCAAAAATAAGTATCCTTTGGCGAGGATTGATATCTTGTTTGATCAGTTGTCCAAGGCAAAAGTGTTTTCCAAGACAGATTTGAGGTCTGGGTATCACCAAATCAAGATTCGTCCGCAGGATATCCCGAAGACTGCTTTTTCCACCAGATATGGGTTGTATGAGTATCTTGTCATGTCCTTTGGGTTGACAAATGCTCCTGCATACTTTATGTATCTGATGAATTCAGTCTTTATGCCAGAATTAGATAAGTTTGTTGTGGTGTTTATCGATGATATTCTGGTTTATTCAGAAAATGAGCAAGATCACGCCGAGCATCTGAGAATCGTGTTAACACGATTACGAGAGCATCAGTTATATGCCAAGTTCAGCAAGTGTGAGTTCTGGTTGAAGAAAGTTCCTTTCCTGAGGCACATTCTGTCTGAAGAAGGGATTGCTGTGGATCCGTCAAAAGTGCAGGAAGTCATGGACTGGAAGGCACCAACTTCTGTCTCGGAAGTTAGAAGTTTTCTTGGTCTGGCCGGGTATTATCGTCGTTTCATACCTGACTTCTCCAAGATTGCTAAGCCAATGACCAGTTTGCTACAAAAGGATCATAAGTTTGTCTGGACGGAGGGGTGTGAGCTAGCCTTCCGTGTTGGGTATTCTTAACATCATTACCAAAAGTAGACTAAGTTCTCTAAATCTAGTAATGGTGCCAAAAATGCCAAACCTATCCCTTACACCACTTAAGCCAAGTTGTCATCTCCAGCATGATATAAGACACGCGGTATTGAAATATGCAATTGCTCTTCTAAATAAATAATGAATGGGATCTGCAAGCGCACAGATTAATAACGATGCAGCATTTTAACCGGGAAGTATTCCAGGTATCGTTATTTATATTTTTACCACTAGGAAGGGATTAATCAATCATAAATATTGATTACAGAATAGCATATGAGATTGAGCATCTATCATTGCATGTATAATTGAGAACATTATATCTAACTCTTCATACAGGGATAAGTGTCACATAAAAGATATATGAAATAATAATAGTGACAAGGATAACTAATCTGATCTAGCCACATAATAAATATGATAAGCACCTCAATTAGATACTCTAGAAAGTCATTAGCATTGTATTAGAACGAACTACAAGAATATTCCCTAAGTTATTCTCAACTATATAGTCTAGCATTATCATAGTTAGTGCAAGCATACTTAGCAATCATTGCGAGACAAGACTACGCCCATGCATAGTGATATTAGCAAGGAATATGAGAAACATAGCAATCACTCCCCTGTAATAATGTTGCTCTGCTAGCCCAATACACGAGAGGGGGACTATATAAGAATCAATGAAGCTGTCACTATCACGAACTACCCCACGATTTGGCATATTGGGTACAATCGCAGATAAATACGGTATAAGCACCACGCCTACACAATATCTATCATTTACCCATGGATCCGATGGATAAATGCTATACGATCCTAAGCATGTATATAGATCCAATCTAACTAAGCCAAGTACATAACTATGATAAACTAAGAACAATATAATCTTGAATATAAGCAAGTAGAGCAAAGTCATAAGCAATATATTGAAGTAGAACAAAGTCATATTCATAATATTGAAGAACAAAGATAATTAGAAAGTAATTAGAAGCACAATTAGAAGATTACCAAGAATCCTCCTGACAGATCCGGAAACCAATCGAAGATTGACTCCTTCTAGTTCTAATCCTATGTAGCTATGCCAATCTAGATATCTAATTGATGTGGTGGCTCTAATCTTGATCAGAGGCTTCTTCTCCCTTGATGGAACAATGAATTAGGGTTGAGAGGCTCTCTCCTCCAGGGGCCAGGGGGTCTGGTTTTATAGTCCCTTCAAGTGAATATGGGCCCTTGGATCAAACCGACATAGATTGTATGGTTTAGATTCATCCTTTAGGTCGGTGGAGATCTCCCGCAAAGCAGAGTCCTGATTGGACTCAGGGGCAGGGCGGGCGCCCTGACCAACTGGGCGGCCGCCCAGGGTCTGGCCCCGTTTCGCCTCCGCTTCGGTCTCGTGGCTTCTGGAGTCTTCTAGATGTAAGATAATTGCGCAGCACGTTAATATCTTTACGTAATCCCGACATGTGGGCCTTTCTTCCATATTTTCTGATAACCCCCTGCAGAAATAGACAAACACCAAAACTCGTGGAATTCTGTCAGATAAAACCCTAAGTATGGATGTTGATTTCATTTGGATCCTTTTCTTTGTTGATTTGATAATTAAATTTGATACTTAAGGACCGTCAACAAACTCCCCCAAGCTTACCTCTTGCTCGTCCCTGAGCAAGGATAGACTCAGCTATGGATCAAAAGTTGTTGCAATATATTTTTAAAAATTGACGGTACACATGTTTTTTAAATAAGATCTCATCTCTGAGTTAGAGTAAACTGTCAAGACTTAAAACTTACTTTACCTTCACCATGGGACTTGTAACTGTCACTTCTGTCTTGAGTGGTTAAAAGATAGAACAGTCTAGCCAAGTGCTATGTCTCTTATTCTTGATCAGCTATAGCTCTGGGGTTTTTTGCAGATTTTCAAATAAAACTCAGAGATTTCTTGTATGATTCTCTCAGGTCTCTCTTTTGTGGTATTTCTGGATCCTTACCAAGGCAGTGATGGTATATGCCTTCTCTCAAGATATGTAGTATTTGTGGTATAAGGCATAGTAACATTGCCTTCTCTCTCACCCTACTCTAATAAGGCTTTAATATCTGGAGCTCATAGGTGGGAGATAAAGTATACATACTTACAAGACATTTATTGCATAGTCAAACCATGGATCCAAAGAAACAAATCAATAAGCCAAATCAAGATGTGCATGTGTGGCGGATGAATGATGTATGGTGATGATAGTGATAACAATGATGAAAACAATGGTGGTGGAAGTCTAATTCTACTTTTGCTCTTTGAGGGGATACATACCTTCCTTGCTTTTGAAACTTTATGAGGAGAATGAGATGCTCTTCTTTTTCTTTTCTCTCAGGTGGGTATCTTGTACCCCTAATTCTACTGTCGGACACTTGTCCATTTTTACCTCTCGTCTCACTTTTTCTTTTCTTTTGAGGTTCCGAGCACTTGCTCCTTTTTATTTCCTCGTATCTCTTTTTTTTTAATTAGAGCATTCATCTCTTGAGATAATATAGCAAGTGGTAGTAACAAGATAACTTGAGCATTTATTTCACAAGGGGAAACAGAAATATTTTTGGTTATTCTCTCCCGGATTAGGAGTAGAATATTTTTTAGGTGGCTCTGGAGATGGAATGGGTGGATGTATGTGGATGGTACTTCCGGAGTAGAAGTAGCATATATGAGTGAACGTGCAAGTGAAATCTTGATTTAACCACATGACAAGCTCCTAAGGGTCTACACAGCTTGACCACACTCAATGCTCATAAGCAGTAAATAGTAAATGTGTGGCTCAAAGTCTAGCAAGCATGTATATATGGCTATGGTAGGAATTTAAACTCTCAACATACAGGAACTCATCATGCAACATTTTAAAGATTTTCAAAGATAAAATTCTCCAGAATTCTAGCAACTCTAGGAACAGATAAACAGCAGCTCAACCTTCCCATATCATATCCGTTAACAACTTAGACTTTAGATCAAGTTTTCATCCCACAAGTTTAGGTCTAGAGCAAGCTTTAAATTATAACAGTTATATCTAAACTTGAGAGAGAACTTAAAATATGCACATTAGGCAGAGCAACTATTCATCATATCCATGCTTAAGTTTTATTTAGATACAGATTAGCATAGCCACTTTATTTATTTATTAGACACACTAAGAAAAAGATATATATATAAGCATAAAATCTTTATTTGGTTTTCCATAGTTTATGTGTATTTATATTCTAAAATAATATAAGTATAAAGATAGATAGAAATAATTATCGATATAAATGGGGGTGGTCTCCCCCAAGCTGAATTTTGACGTAATTTCCCTTGATGTAGCTAGCAGGTGGCAGAGGTGTATTTGAAAGTCAGCAGCATTCTGACAGCGATTAGAATGTCCTCCGTCTGCTAGTCTTCTTAAATTCTGTGGAGCTCAAATAGACAACAAAGCTTGTGGAACTGGTTAAGTGTTAGCATAAATATCTAGCCTTTATCATGTTGAGAGTCCTTAATAATTGTTACTCCCTGTTTTTATATTTTCATTGTTATAAAGCGGAAAAATATTTATTTTATTTTTATGCCACCACAGTGAATATACTTATGGGTTTTATGCCACTCGTCTACTCACATGGGGCTTACTATTTTTCACATTTTTATTTTCTTTTTAAGATAGTATGAATATGATTAACTAAGTAAAATAATTGAAATAATTGAAAGGGAAAGGATAACTACCAAGTTTACCTCTTGGCAAGGCGTTCGATGTTTTTAAGTCCTCCGAACGGGACTCTCCATCTTCTTAATCGTCCTGAGGTTTGTTGGGTGGCGTAGTCGGTACTTCCGGCAATGCCTCCTCTTCTTGTATAGTTATCTTCATTTTCCATACCTGACTCGGAGCTTCCGTCTCCTCTGGATAATTCTGTTTAAACTCAACGTCTTCTTATCTTACAACTTCTCCTTCATAGTCTGCCCATCCGTCCTTGATGATCTGCCTCCTCTGGTTGCGGTTGCGTCTCTTTCTGACCTGCTTAGATTCTTCAACGATATAGTTAGGGTCAGTAAAGTAACGGCGTACCTTCTCTAAGGGGAAGTGCATATGGACTTCTCCGGTTCCAATATAGATAATTGCTTTAACGGTGCTGAGGAACGGTCTTCCAATGATGATGGGTGGATCATATTCGTCTTCTCCCATGTCAACAACTTGAAAGTCTGAGTAGACAAAGTGATCATTTATTTTGGCTGGGACATCAGTTACTGTTCCTTTAACTTCTCGAAATGTCTGATCTGCCATCTGGAGCTGAATGTATGTTGGTCTTAGTGGCATGGTCCCGAACAAGAGCCGATAGGTGACTGCGGCCATTATGTTGACGCCTGATCCGGTGTCGCAAATTGTCTTGTAGAAGTTGTATCCATTTATTGAGCAATAGATGCTTGGCATTCCTGGGTCGTCCTTCTTGGTTAAAAATGGTGACTTAAGTTGATGATCTTGACCTCCATGAACTACAGTGACCATCTTCGCTGACTCGGTCCGCACTTGCTTGTTCCTGTTTCTCCTGTTGGTCCTCTTCCTTGATTCACGTCTGGATTGATCTTGAATTTGTGTAGTCTTGTTCTTGAAGAAAAATGTCTTCTTCTTCCCTTTGACGTAGAAACTGATCTTGGCAGCACTGGCGTAGATGATAGCTCCCGTGGTGTTCAAGAATGGCCTCCCTAGGATGATGGGTGCTCTCTCATCATTACCGGTCTCTACCACTACGAAGTCTGCTGGGGCATATAAGGTACCAACTCGGACACAAAGGTTCTTCACTATTCCTTTTGGGAAAGTTATCGTCTGATCTGCAAACTGCAAACACATGATTGTTTCTAATAAAGGATATGTAAAGAATTTTTCATAGAGTACCCTGGGTATAATGTTGACACTGGAGCCAAAGTCACAGAGTGCTTCTGGGACATCCACCATGCCGATGGAAATCGGGATGACGGGGCGTCCTGGATCTCCTCTCTTGACCGGCAGAAGGTCAGTAGAGAATTCATTGACAGGGTTACTCCAATTACCTGCATCAGACATGTCTACAAGATTTGCAGATTCTAATCCTTCCGGTTGTGATGGTATACCGGGGTTAGTAGTAGGAACAGCAGCAGCTATTTGATTTAACTGAGATTCAATCATTTTATTAAAGCTAATTTGATTCTTGATGGCAGTTGAGAAATTATCCATTCTATTATTTATATTTTCTAGCATTTTATCATTAGATGCCAATTTCTTAGATAGATTATCTATTAGCTTTCCTTGATTAGACACTAACTCTCTCAAAGGTGGAATATTATTATTATTGTTGTAAGAATTGTTACCTTGATAATTACCTGAGTAGTTAGGCCTCTGTTGATTCCAACCTTGATTTTGTTGAGGACGGTTGTAGTAGTTGTTGTTGTTGTTGTTGATGTAGTTCACATCCTCAAGTATCTCAGGGCAGTGGTTGCCTGAGTGTCCAGTGTCTCCACACTCCTCACAAGTCATGTGAGAGTCGTAGATGTGCATAACTTCTTTCTTATCTCCAGCTCTATCGTCTAGCTTCTTCATGAGCAGGTCTAGCTTTGCAGACAGCATGTCTACCTCTTTCAGCTGATGCATACCTCCACTTCTCTTGCGTGTCTGAGTCCGCTCTTCATTCCAGCTCTGATTGGACGCCATCTTCTCCACAAGAGCTGTGGCTTGTGGTATAGTAAGTGATAAGAATGCTCCTCCAGCTGCAGCATCCAAGGTCTCTCGGGCACTATTGCTGAGCCCATGATAGAATGTCTGCATCAATAGCCAACTCTCCATTCTATGATGGGGACATTCTAGGATGTAGTCTTGAAAGCGCTCCCATGCTTCTGGAACAGATTCATCATTTTGTTGCTGAAAACTTGTAATCTTCCCACGAAGAGCATTGGTCTTGCCCATGGGAAAGAACTTAGCCAGGAAGTTAGTTGAGCAGAGTGCCCACGTAGTATTCTTCTCCTTTGTAGCGTAAAACCACTGCTTCGCTCTTCCTAACAGTGAGAATGGGAAGAGGCGAAGTAGTATAGCATCTTTGGAAACTCCTGATATGGTGAATGTGTTGCAAATCTCCAGGAAGTGTTGTAAATGAGCACTAGCATCTTCGTGTGCCTTCCCACAGAACTGGTTGGATTGCACCATGTTGATAAGTCCAGGCTTGAGCTCAAAGTTGCCATCGATCTCTACAGCAGGTCCAGTGCGGATGTTGTCTGTAGTGGGGGCTGAGAACTCGCGGATTGATTTGTTCGCCATGGCTTCGAACTCTGAAGACAAGTTCCGGTGATCTTCTTGATTGGATGAAGCTTCTTCGTGAAGTGTTGATGATCTCTTCTTGAGCTTGGCTCTCGTCTTCTTGAATAATGCTTCGGGATTGTCAACAAAATTTCCTGGAAGATGTCTTCTATTCATACATTCCCCTGCATAAGATAAAATAGAAAAATATCGGGGTAAAACTGTATAAGAGAATAGATAAGCTCAATCATATTAGTGATGCGAATGATAACTCAAAATCTTTTATTCTATTCCTGATTGGTAATGAACCTTCCCCGGCAACGGCGCCAAAAATGCTTGTTGGGCATTCTTAACATCATTGCCAAAAGTAGACTAAGTTCTCTAAATCTAGTAATGGTGCCAAAAATGCCAAACCTATCCCTTACACCACTTAAGCCAAATTGTCATCCCCAGCATGATATAAGAGACGCGGTATTGAAATATGCAATTCCTCTTCTAAATAAATAATGAATGGGATCTGCAAGCGCACAGATTAATACCGATGCAGCATTTTAACCGGGAAGTATTCCAGGTATCGTTATTTATATTTTTACCACTAGGAAGGGATTAATCAATCATCAATATTGATTACAGAATAGCATATGAGATTGAGCATCTATCATTGCATGTATAATTGAGAACATTATATCTAACTCTTCATACAGGGATAAGTGTCACATAAAAGATATATGAAATAATAATAGTGACAAGGATAACTAATCTGATCTAGCCACATAATAAATATGATAAGCACCTCAATTAGATACTCTAGAAAGTCATTAGCATTGTATTAGAACGAACTACAAGAATATTCCCTAAGTTATTCTCAACTATATAGTCTAGCATTATCATAGTTAGTGCAAGCATACTTAGCAATCATTGCGAGACAAGACTACGCCCATGCATAGTGATATTAGCAAGGAATATGAGAAACATAGCAATCACTCCCCTGTAATAATGTTGCTCTGCCAGTCCAATACACGAGAGGGGGACTATATAAGAATCAATGAAGCTGTCACTATCACGAACTACCCCACGATTTGGCATATTGGGTACAATCGCAGATAAATACGGTATAAGCACCACGCCTACACAATATCTATCATTTACCCATGGATCCGATGGATAAATGCTATACGATCCTAAGCATGTATATAGATCCAATCTAACTAAGCCAAGTACATAACTATGATAAACTAAGAATAATATAATCTTGAATATAAGCAAGTAGAGCAAAGTCATAAGCAATATATTGAAGTAGAACAAAGTCATATTCATAATATTGAAGAACAAAGATAATTAGAAAGTAATTAGAAGCACAATTAGAAGATTACCAAGAATCCTCCTGACAGATCCGGAAACCAATCGAAGATTGACTCCTTCTAGTTCTAATCCTATGTAGCTATGCTAATCTAGATATCTAATTGATGTGGTGGCTCTAATCTTGATCAGAGGCTTCTTCTCCCTTGATGGAACAATGAATTAGGGTTGAGAGGCTCTCTCCTCCAGGGGCCAGGGGGTCTGGTTTTATAGTCCCTTCAAGTGAATATGGGCCCTTGGATCAAACCGACATAGATTGTATGGTTTAGATTCATCCTTTAGGTCGGTGGAGATCTCCCGCAAAGCAGAGTCCTGATTGGACTCAGGGGCAGGGCGGGCGCCCTGACCAACTGGGCGGCCGCCCAGGGTCTGGCCCCGTTTCACCTCCGCTTCGGTCTCGTGGCTTCTGGAGTCTTCTAGATGTAAGATAATTGCGCAGCACGTTAATATCTTTACGTAATCCCGACATGTGGGCCTTTCTTCCGTATTTCCTGATAACCCCCTGCAGAAATAGACAAACACCAAAACTCGTGGAATTCTGTCAGATAAAACCCTAAGTCTGGATGTTGATTTCATTTGGATCCTTTTCTTTGTTTATTTGATAATTAAATTTGATACTTAAGGACCGTCAACATTCCGCACCTTGCGAAAGTTGCTAACCACTGCTCCCGTTCTGGCGCAACCCAATATCAAGAAGCCTTTTGATGTGTTTTGCGACGCGTCGAAAAGTGGCTTAGGGTGTGTGTTGATGCAAGATGGCAGAGTTATAGCTTATGCTTCACGACAGTTGAGAAAGCACGAAGTCAACTACCCAACTCACGACCTCGAGTTAGCAGCAGTAGTGCACGCTTTGAAGATTTGGAGACACTATTTGCTGGGAAATAAGTGTCATATCTATACCGATCATAAGAGCTTGAAGTACATCTTCACTCAGTCCGAGCTGAATATGAGGCAACGACGATGGTTAGAGTTAATCAAGGACTATGATCTGGAAGTTCACTATCATCCAGGCAAAGCTAATGTAGTAGCAGACGCTTTGAGTCGTAAACCGCACTATCAGGTGGTTCAACCGTTGTTTGAAGATGGTTTTAACCTCATGCATCCTGAAGTCTTATGTCACATACAACATAGTTGTTCGCTCGAGAGTCAAGTCATTGAAGGTTAGAAAACAAACAAGGGTATTTTCCACATCAAAGAGAAGATCAAAGATGACCCAAAAACTCAGTTTCGAGTTGATGAAAAAGGGGTACTGTGGTTTCAACATCGGTTAGTAGTCCCGAAGGATCGGGAATTGATGAATCGTATCATGGATGAGGCCCATCTCTCTAAGCTTTCTATTCATCCTGGTAGTAGTAAAATGTATCAAGACCTAAGACCCCACTTTTGGTGGACCAAGATGAAGAAAGAAATAGCCGCATATGTGGCCCGTTGTGACACGTGTTGCATAGTTAAGGCCATCCATATGAAACCTGCAGGTCTGTTGCAACCGTTATCTGTTCCAGAGTGGAAATGGGAAGAGGTCAGCATGGACTTTAACACAGGTTTACCAACCACGAGGAAGGGGAATGACTCGATTTGGGTAATCATAGATCGATTAACCAAGTCGGCTCATTTCATCCCAGTTAAGAACACATACAGACCTCCCGAGTATGCCGATATATATATGGCTAAGATTGTCAAGTTGCATGGTATTCCCAAGACCATCATATCAGATAGAGGACCACAGTTCACCGCTCACTTTTGGGAGCGAATGCATAAGAGTTTGGGGACCAGTCTAATAAGAAGCATCGCGTATCATCCCCAAACCTCAGGTCAAACTGAGAGGCTAAATCAAGTGTTAGAAGATATGCTGAGGGCCTGTGTGCTATCGTCCAAGGGATCACGGGAGTCATGGTTACCTCTGGCTGAATTCTCATACAATAACAGCTACCAAGAGAGTTTCAAGATGGCTCCGTTCGAAGCTTTGTATGGTCGAAGGTGTAGAACTCCGTTAAATTGCGTTGAACCTGGTGAAAGGAGATACTACGGTATTGACTTCGTGAATGAAGCAGAGAAAAAGGTGTAAATCATACAGCAGCATATGCAAGCGGCACAATCGTGACAAAAGAGCTATGCTGATAAGAGGAGAAGGAGAAGGCCACTTGAATTCAAAGTAGGTGACTATGTGTACCTCAAGGTTACGCCAATGAAGAAAGTTCAACGTTTCCGAGTTCGAAGCAAGCTTGCACCCAGATATGTGGGACTGTATCAAATAATGGAGAGGAAAGGCCCCGTGGCCTACAAGGTTCAGTTGCCTAAAGAATTGAGTTCAATCTTTCCGGTCTTCCATGTGTCGCAACTACGGAAATGTTTGAAAGTGCCTGAACAGAGGATTGAACCTCGAGGGATCAAAATAAAAACAGACTTAGAGTATAAAGAGCAGCCAGTGGAAATTGTGGATACCAAAGAACGAGTAACCCGAAACAGAGTTGTCAGAACATACAAGGTGGAGTGGAGTCATCATGACGATCGGGATGCCACCTGGGAAACTGAGGATTATCTAAAAACAGTTTATCCAAAATTTCATAAGAAATGGTTAGTAACCCAAATCTCGGGACGAGATTTCCCTAAGGGGGAAGGGCTGTAACACCCTAGGTGTTAAGCATGCACTTAGCCTTACCAAAGCAATGCATAAGCATTCTCGTCAAGCATAGCATCATGAGCATGTCATTCATCCCAAAATATGATTTTATGTGTTTTATTCCATGTGCTTTAAATATGTTAAAAATATGATGCTTGCTTCTAAAATTGTGGAATATTCAAACTAGGTTGATTTATGTGTAAGAAGGTTTAAAAATATTTTTGTGCAATTTTTGGAGCAATAGAATTTGAGAAATGGAATTTATACAAAATCCCCAAAATGAATTTATTTGAAAACCTAGAACTAGTTTTAATTGGTAATTCAAATTCTACTTGGAATTTGGCCTTGCTTATTAAAATAAAGTTGTAGGGTTTTTATTTTGGAACAACTTTGCTTTAGGGAGAAAGAGGTGAAAATGATTTTAAATTGGTCCAAATGAATTTAGAAAAGAATTTGAGAAAAGAAATTCAAAAAAAATGGAAAAGGGGCAGGCGCTGCTGGGCCAACCCCGCCTCCCTTTCGGCCCAGACAGCGGCCCGGCCTACCTCCCCCTCCCCCTCTCTCCCACGCGCGGACGCCCGCCTCGTCCCAGCCAGCATCGGCCACGTGGCGGCCGTACGCCGGCGAGGAGCGTGCCGCGGCCGACCGGCTTCACCTGATCGGGACGCCGGCCCGGGCTCCCAGGCCACTCCATTCGCTCTGTCGCCCGCGTCTCTCTCCCTCCTCTCTCCACTTGCGAGCGCAACCGCAGCCGTAGGAGCTCCGCCACAGCGCCATCGCCGGAGCAGCTCCGCTGCTCACCGCCGGCCACTCCAGTGCCCCAATCTCGATGCCGAAACCACCAGCGCACTCGCCGTCGTCGCGGTAAGCTCCTGCGAACGCTCTACCGAGGTGAGAGCCCGTCGAACGCCGTGAATCGCTCGTCGGACTTGCTCCGACCTCGCCGGAGAGCTCCGCCTCATCGAACCTCGCTCGTTTCTGCCCCGTTTCGCTTGCTTCTTGGCGCGTTAGATCCGTAGTGCGACGGGGAAGCTCGGAGGAGCCCTTGCGCATGTTCTACCGCACCGGAGCAGCCTGGCCACGGCGAGCAGCACCGCCGTGCCGCCATGCATGCTCGTCGGAGGTACTCCGGCCATCCTCCGGCCAACCCGAGGGTACCGCTGGGTGCGCCTCGCTGCGGGGAGCACGATGGTGCTCACCCCGTGGCCGGGAACCTCACCGCCGGCGACATCTGCTCGTCGGAGGTGCTCTCCCTCTCGGTCTCGCTGACCAGTGGGGTCAGAGGCCCACTGTCAGTCGCAGGGGGACCGTGTTGGGTGTAGATCTAGGTGTCTTTAGCGTTTTTGATCCCGTTTTCCAATTGATTTTCAGAAAAGGTTTTCCAGAAATCAATTTAAAACTTGTAAAATCCATATCTTGAGTTCTACAGCTTCAAATTTGATGAAATAAATTTTGGTGTGCTCTATATTTTTAGATCTACAGTTTGATGTAATTGCATGTCATGTTTGAACACTTTTTCTGGACAGAAATAATTAATCCATGCTTTTGCTAAACTTAGAAAATGCATAGTAATTAAAATATGGCTCAGAAAAATGTGAAACTTGATTTGTTGGCTCTGCATGTATGTTAACTCACTGGAAAAATATTGCTACACATTATTTGGTGTATAAATGAATTTATAGTGATTTAAATGCTTGTATGGCAGTGGTTTATGATTTTTAATAAAGATTTGGATCATGCAATCAGTCTGGAAATTTTTGTGGATGTTTCTTATGATATTAGACAAATTATAAAAATATGAAATCTGCTCTTTGACACTTATACCACAGTAGATTAATTGTACTTGCCTTTATGTAATAATCTTGTGATTTTTGTAGCTCAAAATAAGTATCGAAAAATTATGAAAAATTTATAGTAGACTTTATGCTTGACTTGAAGTCTCCTGTAATTTTTGTGGAAATTATAGATGAACAGAACTGCATGCAAATTTTGATGGGCCTAGAAATGAATAAAGAAAATTATGAATTGTTATATATGGGTTAAATAGAATAAAAAAGGGTTTGGTGTATTTTTGAAGCATCATGTGGGTTGCTGGTTACACTTGAAAACAATTGGTAGAAGAGAATGCAATAGATGTTTAATTCAATTGTCTGTTCTAGGATGATGTTGACTACCTTGTAATGAGCATGACCAAGTGAATCACCTATGCATCATGTCATGATCATTTGGTACCTTCTCATATAAGCATCCACTCGGGCATCTCGCACTCCACTCATGAGCACACATGCATCATACAGGCTCGCAGGAGAACGAGGTGGGACCCGAGGGGCCAGAGGAGATTCAGGAGCAGGAACCTCCGGAAGCACCGGAACCCGGAGAGGAGCTACAGGAGTGTCCGGATCACCGGCCCAGCACGTTTGAGAAAGGCAAGGCCCGGAGCATTCTAAGTCTCCCTATTCTCGCTAACTTACATGATATACTATGCTTGTTCTACTATACTGCATTTAAGTGATAGGAATTGCTTGATACCGTTGATGCATATGCACTCCTTGTTATCCCTACTCGTTTATCTACCTTGTCCTATGTAGATAGGCGCGGAGTCTATGCTTAGCTTGCTTAGTCCGGTAGAAGTCGGGTGATTCCCTGTCACCTGCGAGATATAGGTGGATACCTGCCTGATTAAGCAGTGGTTGCTTTGGGGAAAAGAATAACCAAGTACAGAATGGAATTGGAGACCGGGCAGGGTCTTATGGTGGGTTGACCATAGTGCCCCTACCTGTGTCGATTAAGGACTGATCGTTGACGGCCCTCTTGTCATGTTGAACGCATGCCCCACATTTAGCTAGAAGGATAAGTCGTTCCGACCGCGAAGCCTGAGCACTATCTGGGCCGGGAATCGGCCCGATGTACGCGCTGTATTGGTGATGGTTGAGGAGAACGACGAGGGCGCGGCGCGCAACCTTGGTATACCTTGAATACCTCGGTCGCCGGAACGGTCCTCGGGTACGGGCGGTGCCTGTCGAACCCGCGAATTGGTCCTGGATAGTGCAATACGGTGATCTGTAGCTCACTTGATTAGTGAGTGTGGTTTGTGTGGGGAATAAACTCGCCAGCTGGTTAGAAATCGATTCGAATCGCCATCGCTCCTGGATAGTGAGCACTTGACATGAGCTTCGTCCTCGTAGTAAGGACTATGGAACACTTGGGTTATAATGATAAATGGTTTTAAGAATGCTATGATGAGGTACTATCATATCACTATACTTGCTTGTAATAGTGCAGGGGCAAACCTAGATCATAGGTAATGATACTTTCAACTTGAGCAAATTACAAGAAGAAAGATTTATGTAGGTTAATAAAATCTTGTGGTTATGCAAAATGGTTGTCAGCTACCCCACTATATAGCCTTCATGATCCTTGAAGAGTCTTTATTTTAAGTTTATGACGGGTAAGTCTAGCTGAGTACATTCTCGTACTCAGGGTTCTACTCCCATGTTGTTTTGCAGATGGTCAAATGTACTATGGTTATTGCATCCTCTGTCTGTACCCAGCCATGGGTGATCACTAGACCAAGGGCGATGGTCACTCCATCTTCTCTTCTGCTTTTATGGGAATGACCGAACTATGGCACTGTATCAGACTAAGTGTGTGTGTGTTGTATTTTCGAACTATGAAGCTTCCGCTACTTGAAGAACTTGGTTTGTAATAATTTTAAGAACTCTGATGTATTTTATGAATGTGGTAATCTGGATGTATTTGTGGATGGCGACCGCTAAACTTATTACGATCTTGGCTGTCTGTACGATATGTGGTTTGAAATCCTTCGAGATTTCACGAACTACCGGGATTATATGGGCTTAAGCTCGATGGTTTGACTATGTAAATGGTCACTGTTAGGCTTAATCTCTTATAATTTGGTCGGTTCTGTTACAACGCCCACGAGGTCTCCTCTATCGCCTACCTCGAGGCCATCATGATTACGCTACAAAGGAGCTTCCTGTTTCTCCTGCTGGCGCTGCAAGACAACATCAGAAAGCTGTTCCTGCTGCTCAACATCAACAATGCCAATGGCACCAAAATTGAGGACATGTGAGGTGATTATTAAAAGGATTGTAATGACATGTCAAAAAGCGGTTCACTGTTGTGCCTACTTGATAGTGGGTTGTAAAGATATTATGTAATAATTAATTATTTGAGACTTTTTTACATTAGAGGATGAAGCTAGTTACCTATAAACATGAAGAGTCGATGGCGAAGTCGAAGAAGATCACCAATGGGCGCCCGTGACGTCGATTCAAACTATATCCATTAAATTTGAGCTCAAAACAATGACAGCGATATCACAAAGACAAAAACAACATGAAAATGACAAGGGAGGATGAAGTTAGTTACCCCTAGACCAAGGGAAACAATGGCAGCGTCAAAGATGATCACCAATGGGCGCCAGAGATGAAGAACAAGCAAGAACAAGCAAGAACTAGCAATGGTAAGAGCAAGTACAGCTCACTGAAATTTGAATGGGCTCGGTCTCGACCAAGAAGAAGTGACCATGTTTTATAGCGTGGGCTTTTAGTCCCGCGCTAAAGAAAGAACAAGGACTAAAAGGGGTCCTCTTAGTCTAGAGACAAGCCACCAACCGGGGCCAAATCTTTAGTCCCGACTGGTGGCTTGCCTCAGAACTAAAGGGACACCTTTAGTCCCAGACCGTAACACGAGCCGGGACTAAAGGGTCCCTGCCCCGACAGCCCTGTCAGGTAGTTGTTAGGCAGCCGTTGGGCAGGACCCTTTAGTCCTGGCGCATGTGATGAGCCGGGACTAAAGGTCTTTTTAATCCTAGGGCGCAAAGAAGCCGAGACAATTGTAGATTTCGGGCATCGTCCAAAGCCCTATTCTGTAGTAGTGTTGGTTGTACATAGGAATATATTTAAAGAGGAGGAAAAGACACTGCTACAGAATGGTGACATCAGAAAAGCAACACACCTGAAGGTTCGGACGTCCGAAAGTGACCCCATGAATGTTCAGATTAGGTTCGGTCATCAAAAAGAAGTAATTATAACTCTCAACTCCGTGAAGGTTTGGAGGCCCATAAGGACATTTTTGAAAGCTCATAAAGTCCACTTTCCAATGTCTTAATCCCCACATCATTTGGACATCGCAATCAAGAGTTATGTTTGGATTAGTCAACTCTACTTAGAAGGTCAATAGTTTGTCGTGATAGAATGTTGGTTCAACTTGCAATGCATAACTGTACCAATCTATAATGTTTCATGGTTCATGGAATATATTACTAGAAATCTCTTAGAGTCTAGTTTCACATCCAAGAAACGGTTCATCATTTGGACTTTCCAATAAGGAGTTATGGTCTGTTTATTGGAAACTGCTCTGGAGGCCAACAGTCACGTGAAACAACTTCGGGAATCCATTCCGAGGGGGCCTTTCACATTGCCTTCCCTCAGAAACTCCATTTTGTTTTCATATGTTTCTAGGAGGGTTGTTCCTAGTATAAATATTCCCTGCCTCTAAGCTATTAGGAACCTTTGATTATTTGATAAACTATATGATATTGTAGCCACACTGCTGAGTGTCTTACTCAACCTTTGTTCTTCCTTGTTCTTCTTGGACTTGTGAAGTGAATCCTCTGGGTTTCCCTACTTTGTGCTCTATGGCTTCCATTTGGCTGCACCATATTGTGTGGATTAGTTTTGGATTGTGGTTCTGTGATCGTTTGGAGATCGAGTCGAAGTCTTCAGGGTTTCGGTGCCTCTCTCCCTATCGCTTGGTAGCATCCAACCTTTGTCAGGTATAAAGCAAGTTACCCGTTGTTCACAGCATGTTATCTTTGTTCTTTTGATCTACTATCGTGAAGATTGGGCCACCTATAATATCCAGGCCTAGGGCTTAATAGAATTAATACGATACTCATACCAACAAGTTACAACTTTTTTTCCGGACGCCCATCTCCAAAGAACTCTAAAGTTAAGCGTGTTTGGCCTAGAGAAATTTAGGGATGGGTGATCGACCGAAAAGTACTTCTCGAATGCACATGAGTGAGGACAAAGTATGCAGAGAAGACTCGTGTTGGTATGTGAGGGCTGACTATGTCCTAGAAAAGCTACCAGATATAAGTGGGCTTGGCCTCATGGAGGCAGGACATTACAAAATGGTATCAGAGCCGACCCTTGTGATTTCATGGGCGCGTGTGTCACAGTTATACAGGCATGGTGTGCATGGCTGGTGTGGACCTAGAATGGTCACACAGCATGGCACATGCGCAGGCACTGGATGCACGGACATGGCCAAGAGGGGACGTTCCTAGCTTGGGGTTGATCGATGAGGACGTCGATCTCTTAAGGCGGTGAGGATGTAACATCCCCGCCCAGGGCTTAATAGGATTAATTAGATACTCATACCAATAAGTTGCAACTTTTTTTCAGAAGCCCATCTCCAAAGAACTATAAAGTTAAGCATACTTGGCCTAGAGAAATTTAGGGATGGGTGACCGACCGGAAAGTACTTCCCGGGTGCACATGAGCGAGGACAAAGTGTGTAGAGAAGACTCGTGTTGGTATGTGAGGGCTAACTATGTCCTAGAAAAGCTGCCAAATGTAAGCGGGCCTGGCCTCATGGAGGCGGGATGTTACACCACCCTCGTGCCGATTCATACCTATCAACTAGTCTCAAAGCTTTCGTTGTCACGGTAGGTCTCACAATAATCCACATTTTTACCTCTAGTTTATCTATCGTTTGTTACTCATTTGTTCATCACCTATAGTCCACTAAAAAAGCCACAAAAAATTTCTATAGCCCTTTGTCGGTACTATTATCTTGTGTTTTTGTGTTCATCAAGTTGCTAGTCACCATCTTTATATATATTATGTCATGTTTTATTTGTTATCCACACCCCTCTTAGTATAAAGAGAGTTAAAAAATCAGAGAAAAAAGTTTAAAGAAAAGAAAAGAGAGAGAACAGAAAGATCCAAAGAAAAGTAAAAGAAGAGGAAAGGGGTTGTATTGTGGTTTGTTCACTAAAATTTTCAGTTTACATATTCAGATTCTTGGTGATTTATATACCAGCAACATTGTTGGTATAAATTAACTGCACCCTATATAATAATTATAATTAGATTATCCACAAGCACACAGATATATACTGATCAACACTTCACCAAGATCAACCCAGTTTTAATATCGAACCTAGAGGAAAAGTAGGTGATTTATGACCTAGCCTATAACTCTTAATCTAAGGGGGGTACAGATAATCTAGAAAACTATTGAGAATGAGGAGATAAATAATGTACTCTAGTTGTAATAATCGGTAAACTTTGTATAATATCGTCTTATCACACAAGTAACCCGAATAGGAGAAGAAACAGAGTAATCTCCTACCAGGCACCTATAAGCCTATCAGTCCTATCAATGGGAAGTGGACTACACAGAATTCAATGTAGCTATAAAGTCACCTACGTGAGCTACCACTGTCCAGCTAATCAGGGGGCATCTACAAGCAACCATAGCCTAGACACCACGTCTATGCTACAAATCACTACTCTGACCTAGGAGCTACCCAAATCAAAGTACTCAATATAACATGAGTTGCAAACCAAAGAATGAATAAAAACAAATTACTAACTTGAATCAGAATGGTAAATACAAAAGTACCACAGAATGTAGCTCCGGGCGAGGGAGCCGAATCCAGATGAATACAGCTCCTAAGGAAGCTCCGACAGGCCGAGACTCCTCCGAATCTCTACTCCTCTACTCTATCTCTCTAATATCTATCTTGATTGCTAGCCTAGATCTAGCGGATCTCTATCTAATGCTCTGACTCTTCATCTCTTGATCTGGCCTCCTCCCATGGTGTCTGGCTCTTTATTTATAGCCTGGTGGGATGGATACACGCTGTTGGATCAAACCGACGTAGCAAGCGGCCAAGATGGCTCCTCGGAGGCGGTGGAGGAAGACTCCAGAAGGGGGCGGCCAACCCTAACCCTAGGGGCCGCCCGATGCAGGGGTGGGGCCGGCCGGCCCCACTTGGTGGTTGCTAGCCCCCCTGTTGCTTCGGGTGTCTTCTGGAGTATTCTTGATCCCTCTGGTGACATCCTTTTGTCGTGGATAAGTTTCATGGTAGATTAGCACTTAAATCCCTCTTTTAGGCTTTTCTGGATAATTCCCTGAAAAATACACAAATCACCAAACCTCTGGAAATTGTTGTTGACACTTGCTAACACCACTTGAATACTAGGTTGTCATCCCCAGCATGGCACTAGAGTGTACTATGGCATTTATACGCACACAGATAATCCGCAAGCGCACGGATACCGTTATAGCTTTTTCCTGGTTAAAGGTTTTATCGTATCCACAGAGAAACGGGAGAACCAACTACGCTCTAACTTAACCAGGATAGATAGATAAGTGTAAATAGGAAAGATGGTAGAATCGAATAAGAACAATATTAAAGGTAAGATAACAGTGAGTGATAATATGGGAATAGAGAATAGAGCAATTCTAGTATATGGGCGATGGTAGCAGAATAGAGAGTATAACTATGGTTTCTCTACTTCAAAGGTGTATGTCTATGTCTAGGACGAACCACGTGATAAGAGTACACCACAAAGGATGCTTATCCTTAGGCCGATAAACCCTACCCGTCCTACTAACAAGAGGTGGACTACAGGGGACCAACGTAACTGTCACCTACGCGGCCTACCACACGATCCAGCTAGACAGGGGATATCCACAAGTAATCTAGATCTAAGCACCTCACTTACACCTATACTACAACTCTCACCTATAGCGTCTTATAGATTAAAGTACTCAAAAGAGTTGTGAACCAGAACATACATAATTAGTAATTGCATAATGAATTAGAAGTAGATTACCAGAGTCATCCCATGAGCAAGCTTGATTAGAGCTTGATCATGACGAAGTACAACCGGAGGAAGAACCGACAGGCCGGCCTCTCCTCTAATCCTCCTTCGCTCTCCATCTTGCTACTATCTAGATCTACTCTAGTTTAGAGAAGAGAGGAGAGCTCTCATCTCTAAACCCTAGCTTTTGCTCTGTCTATGAATAATGAATAATGATCAAGGGGGTGCCTCCTCCAAGGGCCAGGGGGTCTGGTTATATAGTCTTTTCAGATGAATCTGGCCATCGGATCAAACCGACATTGATCGTGTGGTTTTCCTTGAAGTATTAGGTCGGTGGACCATGATCCGCGAAGTTGAAGCTGATTGGTTACTGTAGCTAGGCGGGCACCCAAGGGACTTGGGCGGGCGCCCTGCCCCCGGGCCCGATCGGCCTCCCGTTCGTTCCCGTGGCTTCTGGAGTCTTCTAGATGGTAGAAAATTGCGCGGCACGTTAATATCTCTATGTAAACCTGACGTGTGGGCCTTTCTTTCATATTTCCTGATAACCCCCTGCAGAAATAGACAAACACCAAAACTCGTGGAATTCTGTCAGATAAAACCCAAAGTCTAGATGTTGATTTCATTTGGATCCTTTTCTTTGTTCATTTGGTAATTAAATTTGATAATTAAGGACCGTCAACAAACTCCCCCAAGCTTACCTCTTGCTTGTCCCTGAGCAAGGATAGACTCAGCAATGGATCAGAAGTTGTTGCAATATCTTAAAAATTTGACGGTACACATGCTTTTAAATAAGATCTCATCTCTGAGTTAGAGTAAACTGTCAAGAACTAAAACTTACTTACTTTACCTTTCACCATGGGACTTGTAACCGTCACATCTGTCTTGAGTAGTTAAAAGATAGAACAGTCTAGCCAAGTGCCATGTCTCTTATTCTTGATCAGCTATAGCTCTGGAGTTTTTGCAGATTTTCAAATAAAACTCAGAGATTCCTTGTATGACTCTCTAAATCTCTCTTTTGTGGTATTTCTGGATCCTTACCAAGGCAGTGATGGTATATGCCTTCTCTCAAGATATGTGGTATTTGTGGTATAAGGCATAGTGACATTGCCTTCTCTCTCACCCTACTCTAATAAGGCTTTAATATCTGGAGCTCATAGGTGGGAGATAAAGTATACATACTTACAAGACATTTATTGTATAGTCAAACCATGGATCCAGAGAAACAAGTCAATAAGTCAAATCAAGATGTGCATGTGTGGCGAATGAATGGTGTATGGTGATGATGGTGATAACAATGGTGGAAGTCTAATTCTACTTTTGCTCTTTTGAGGCGATACATACCTTCCTTGCTTTTTGAAACTTTATGAGGAGAATGAGATGCTCTTCTTTTTCTTTCCTCACAGGTGGGTATCTTGTACCCCTAATTCTACTGTCGGACACTTGTCCATTTTTACCTCACGTCTCACTTTTTCTTTCTTTCGAGGTTCTGGGCACTTGCCCCTTTTTATTTCCTCGTTTATTTATATATATTTTTTTCTTTTCTTCTCTTTTCTTTTTTTTCAGAGCACTCATCTCTTGAGATAATATAGCAAGTGGTAGTAGCAAGATAACTTGAGCATTTATTTCACAAGGGAAAACAGAAATATTTTTGGCTATTCTCTCCCGGATTAGGAGTAGAATATTTTTGGGTGGTTCTGGAGATGGACATGGATGGATATATGTGGATGGTACTTTCGGAGTAGAAGTTGCATATATGAGTGAACGTGCAAGTGAATCTTGATTTAACCACATGACAAGCTCCTAAGGGTCTACACAGCTTGACCACACTCAATGCTCATAAGCAGTAAATAGTAAATGTGTGGCTCAAAGTCTAGCAAGCATGTATATATGGCTGTGGTAGGAATTTAAACTCTAATCATACATTAACTCATCATGCAATATTTTAAAGATTTTTCAAAGATAAAATTCTCCAGAATTCTAGCATCTCTAGGAACAGATAAACAGCAGCTCAACCTTCCCATATCATATCCGTTAACAACTTAGATTTCAGATCAAGTTTTCATCCCACAAGTTTAGATCTCCAGCAAGCTTTAAATTATAACAGTTATGTCTAAACTTGAGAGAGAACTTCAAATTTGCAAATTAGGCAGAGCAACTATTCATCATATCCATGCTAGAGTTTTATTATTAAGATTCAGATTAACATAGCCACTTTATTTATTAAACACACTAAGCAAAAGATATATATATATATAAGCACAAAATCTTTATTTGGTTTTTCATAGTTTATGTATTTTAATATTCTAATATAAGTATAAAGATAGGTAGAAATACTTAGCGAGATAAATGGGGGTGCTCTCCCCCAAGCTGAATTTTGACGTAATTTCTCTTGATGTAGCTAGCAGGTGGCAGAGGTGTATTTAAAAGTCAACAGCATTCTGACAGCGATTAGAATGTCCTCCGTCTGCTAGTCTTCTTGATTCTTAAATTCTGTGGAGCTCAAATAGACAACAAAGCTTGTGGAACTAATTAAATGTTAGCATAAATATCTAGCCTTCATCATGTTGAGCTTCCTCAATAAATATTACTCCCTGTTTTTATATTTTTATTTTATAAAGCAGAAAAGAAATATTTATTTTATTTTCATGCCACCATAGTGAAGGTACTTATGGGTTTTATGCCACTCGTATACTCACATAGGGCTTAGTATTTTTTTAACATTTTTATTTTCTTTTCAAGATAGCATGATTAACTAATAATCTATTTAAGAAAAGTAAATAATTAAAGGGAAAAGGGAATGCAGAAAGGATAAATATGGATAACTACCGATCTTACCTTTCGGCGAGGGTTCAATGTTTTAAGTCTTCTTAACAAGACTTCTCACCGTGTTCATTCTTCAGGTGCGTCATTTGATTCAGGTGCGGACCTTGACATTTGCACCTCTTCGTTTGCCCAGCAGTTCGAAGCGCGGCGTTGGCAGTATCCTGCTCAATGTGTTTGTGCTCGTAGATCGAGGTCCTTCACTTGGTAGAGTCTGAGAGTTATAAAACTCCTCCATGTTTTGCTCAAAGTGTACCTGCTCATAGAGACAAGGCAGAGATCAAGTGCATGGGTCCTGTTGGTGGAAAACACCAACAGAACCAAAAGTGTATTTGTTCTTCTCTAACCCTAAGCATAGTGAGCAAGACAAAGTTGATGGATGAAAAGTTCATGAGTCTAGCACTTATAACATTTGTCAGATCAGATCGCTCAACCTTATGGAAAGATAATCTATCTATGTATATGTCTTTTTCTTTATATCTTTCAATGATTGAATGTGTAACATTTTAGCTCATATGATTAGGAGTGTGGGATCATGGAGGTAGTACTAAGAACAAGGATTAAAGGACTAAACATGTTGAATCAGTTGGGTTGGTTAATCTAGAGTTGTAAATCATACATGTTTGTCTCTTTTATTTATATGAACGCCAGAACCAAGGAGAAGCTTATAAAAGTGATAGTCAAGCACCTTAAGATGTTACCTTGCTTGAAGAGTGATGGTACAGTATCACCTTGTGGAAGCTTTCCTTTCTTAGCGGTGGTGCATCGTGTTTGTGGCACCCTCCATGGATCATCTCTCTATGATGAATGAGCTATGTCCTTCTTGTGCAAATTGTTAAACTTCATATGTCACTCTCTTCGTCTCTGATGTGAGTTTATCTCAGGACTTCCCAAATCGATATTGAAAGTTTTTCTGCAGGGGTTAGTCCGACAAAAATATACCAATGTCTACACAAGCAGTTTTTAGTTCAATAACCGAACTAGACTCCATGTCTGTGGGGGTATAAACCCCTATACCCTTACGGCTAGACTTCAGCTAGGAAGCTTGGTCCACTACGAGACGAGTTCAAGGCTTGATCAGACAGCCCGAGTTTCGCGCAAGGAAACAAGACGTGGAGATCAAGCAGAATTCTAGTCGGTTAGAATAGGAATTGATATCGAATTATCTATGGCAATTGTAACCGACTAGGATTAGTTTCTAGATCTGTAACCCTGCCCTCCAGACTATATAAGGAGGGGCAAGGGACCCCCCTAGGACATCATATTCTCTCAGCACAAATCAATACAACCAGACGCAGGACGTAGGTATTACGCCAACTCGGCGGCCGAACCTGGATAAAAAGCTTGTCCGTGTCTTGCGTCACCATCGAGTTCGTAGTTCGCGCACCGTCTACCGACAAACTACTACCGTGGGTATACCCCAAGGTAGACTGCCGACTAGCTTTCGTCGACAGTGGCGCGCCAGGTAGGGGGTGTGCGTGCAACTTTTCCGGCGAACAAGATGGTCACGATCCCAGCTTCCGCGACCGTGCCCGAAGGCCTCACGTTCACCGTCGGCCAAATCACGTGGACGACGTGCAGCGGCGGCTTCGCGACCACGGTTCCGAAAGAGGTCCAGATCCAATCTGAGATCACGCCGTCTCCGACCACACGCATGACGGCACCAAGCTCCCGACCACCGTTCCCACTCTACAAGGGAAAGGAGATCGACTGCTCGGACCTCCTCCAAGCGCTCGATCGCGCTGACTCCAAGCTACTCGAAGTCTCCCAACTAATAGATGGAGTTCTGCGCCGGCCCGACCAAGCTGCTCGAGCGGATTTTTCGAAATCCCGCCGGCCAACTCGTGTCGCCACACACGAATGGCTGGGAACGTCCCTGACGATAACCTCAACCCCCTCACGACGATCCGTCGAGCTCAAAAAGGAAGACTATCCTCGCGGCCTGAACAACTCGGCCTCTGTTTACTCACGGCATGTCCAATCCGTTTTCAGCAAAGCGGGCTGGTCGCCGACAAGGAACAATCGCCACCATGTCAACATGGTGACAATCCGAGAGCTACGGGACGGCCAGGTTTCCAGCACCAACTCAAGCACCGGCTCCGTCCCCACCGAGGTTATAAACACCGAAGACGAGGGCTACGACCTGGATTTTCCTTCACACCCTCCGGGTTTTCGACCAATTCCCGATATTGCCCCCCCGGCGAGGGGATATCGTGTTCAATGTCAGCGCCGACGAACCAGCTGTTGACGGAGAAACAGATGACCAGAGGCAACTCCGCGAACAGCGTAACGCCGATCGCGCCCGACGGCGTGCGGACGAGCAACAACAGATGCCACCAAGTAACCTCAACGATGCCTTTGACATGGTCGGGGACCAGCCGGTCTACAAAACGCCAAGCGCCAACGTGGCTGTCGCCATGGCCAACCTGGATCGGCTTCCTGACACCCCCGAGTGCTAGGGAGTCCGGACCAGCATCCGAGCACACCTGATCGCCGCAATGGGACAGACAGCCACTCTGCTCAAGAGAGTCCAGGACGTCTCTTATACGGAAGCCGCCTCCGACCAGACTAATCGTAGCCGGGCCTCACCCAGCAGGCGTCACCGCAGCCGCTCCCCCGACAACCGTCGAGGAGACTCACGGCGCGACGATGGTGGTCGGGACGCCGATGGCCGCCGCCAGCAGAACCGCGTACGCGGCCAAGAAGAAGAAGACCAACACAGGGATCTCCGCCACAACATCCCTCCCAAAGATGCCCGGGACCGCATCAACAGGCGCGCCGTAGAGAGAGCAGTCCACGAAAACCTGCGCCGCATCGAGTACGATGCGACCCACAGTCCTCCGGGCCTAAGGCAGTTCTCCTCACACCTCCGCCAGGTCGTGTGGCCCCGCAATTTCAAGCTCGAAAAACTTAAAAAATACGACGGCAAGGATCACTCTTGGGAAATCGCCGTCCGATCAGCGGCAGGAGATGAGCACGTCATGGCTAACTACTTCCCCGTAGTCCTCGACCAGGCTGGTCATCAGTGGCTTCTCGGCTTGCCCGAGGACTTCTTCGACTCTTGGGAAGAGTTACGACAGGCTTTCATCGACAACTTCATCGCCACATGCGAGCAGCCCGGAAACAAGTATGACCTTGAAAGGATAAGAGACAGGAAGAATGAACCTCTGCGCGATTACATCCGACGATTCTCGGATATGCGCCTCAAAATCCCGAAGATTTCTCATGACGAGGCCATATCAGCCTTTATCAAGGGCTTGCGTTTCCATGAAGCGCTGAGGAACAAGCTGTTGCGTAAGCGCCCATCAACGGTAGCAGAGCTCCTCGCCACGGCTAAAAATTACGCCGATGCTGATGACGCAGAAAAACTAATCCGAGACGACGCGAGAGGCCCCGACCAGCCTTCTCGGCGAGACGACGGTCGTGGTCGCTACGAAAACAGAAATCACCGCCGCTCCGACAACCGCGATCACCGAGAGGGTTGGGATCGGCGGCGCGACAGCCGCAACGACTTCAGAGGAAAGCGCCCTCGTGAATACGACCACGAAGTAAATACGGTCAAACGTCCCAACGGACGACGGGACTACCAAGACGACTACAACAAAACGTTGAAGGGACCGTGCCAGCTACACCCAAAGTCTAACCATACCATGGAAGAGTGCCGCGTCCTCAAAAGTATCTATACACGGCGGGCCGCCCAAGAGGACTCCGCCAAGAAAAATAACAAACGCGACGGGCACGACCACGAAGATGAGGATGAGGACCAAGACAGGGACCCCCGACACCAATACGTTAGCCCCACCGACGTGGTCCACTCCATTTTCGGGGGCAAGGTCTCCACTGAGTCCAAGCGAGAAAGAAAGCTGTTAAAGAGAGCCTGCCTCAACATAGACAGCACGGACGGGCTGATCGCAGATCCGAAGTTTCCCGCCTGGTCCCACAGGGAGATCTCGTTCAGTAGGAAGGACCAGTGGGCCGCTATCCCAGAGCCGGGACGTTTCCCACTGATTCTTGATCCCTGCATCAATAGCATTAGATTCGAGCGCGTGCTCGTGGACGGGGGAAGCTCCATCGACATCCTTTTCCGCAACAGCCTGCCCGCCCTCAAGATATCACCGGCACAACTAAAACCTTACGACGCCCAATTCTGGGGGGTTTTGCCAGGTCAAAGTTCGGTGCCCCTCGGACAGATAACATTGCCTGTCCAATTCGGCACACCCGATCACTTCCGGACGGAGTTCATCAACTTCGTGGTCGCGGATTTCGACGGGACCTACCACGCTATACTGGGCCGCCCATCGCTGACAAAGTTCATGGCAGTCCCGCACTACTCATACCTAGTCCTTAAGATGCCCACGGAGAAGGGTGTCCTAACCATCAGAGGCAACGTCTACACTGCGTACACCTGCGAAGAAGAAAGCTTCAAGATCACCGAGGCAATTGACCTCTCAATCCGCATGGCGGAAACAGCAAACCAAGCCGCACAGCTGCCCCCCGACCAGCTCCGATTACCTGAGCAGGAGACAGCCAGAAAGAATTCGAAATCCAAGGAGCACAAAGAAGTGCAGCTGGTCGAAGGCGACCCCGAGAAAACAGCCCTCATCGGGGCTAACCTGGATCCAAAATAGGAAGACGCGCTCGTCAGGTTTCTAAGGGACAACGTGAGCGTTTTCGCATAGAAACCCGCAGACATGCCCGGTGTCCCACGAAACCTGATCGAGCACTCCTTAAACGTCTCGAAGACCGCAAGACCAATCAAGCAAAAACTGCGACGGTTCGCTCGTGACAAAAAGGAGGCTATTAGGACAGAAATAACACGGCTTCTAGCAGCCGGATTCATAAAAGAAGTGTATCATCCCGATTGGCTCGCCAATCCGGTTCTTGTACGCAAAAAGAATAATGAATGGAGAATGTGCGTTGATTACACCGATCTCAACAAACACTGTCCTAAAGATCCTTTTGGTCTTCCTCGCATCGACGAGGTGGTCGACTCAACGGCCGGATGCGAACTCCTCTCCTTTCTAGATTGCTACTCTGGTTATCACCAGATCTCGTTAAAGGAAGAAGATCAGATCAAAACATCCTTCATCACACCCTTCGGCGCATACTGTTACACTACCATGTCTTTCGGACTTAAAAACGCCGGGGCCACTTATCAAAGGGCCATCCAGCAATGCCTCCACGACGAGATTCGCGATGACCTCGTCGAGGCCTATGTGGACGACGTGGTCGTAAAAACAAGGGACGCGAGCACCCTAATCGACAACTTAGACCGAACCTTCAAAGCACTCAATAGGTACAAGTGGAAGCTCAACCCCAAGAAATGCATTTTCGGCGTTCCTTCCGGCCTACTGCTCGGCAACGTCGTCAGTCGCGACGGCATACGACCAAACCCTTCAAAAGTCAAAGCCGTACTCGACATGCGACCACCGAAGAACGTCAAGGATATTCAGAAGCTAACCGGATGGATGGCCGCCCTCAGTCGTTTCATCTCAAGGCTGGGAGAAAAAGGCCTCCCTTTCTTCAAACTACTGAAAGCGTCAGAAAAATTCTCTTGGACAGAGGAAGCCGACGCTGCGTTCACTCAGCTTAAGACCTTCCTCACTTCACCGCCTGTCCTCACAGCGCCTCAGCCCAATGAAGACCTACTCCTTTACATTGCTGCAACCGACAGGGTTGTTTCCACGGCAATAGTGGTCGAGCGAGATGAACCAGGTCATGTCTTCAAGGTCCAGAGACCCGTTTACTTCATAAGCGAAGTTTTAAACGAATCCAAGGCCACGTACCCACAAATACAGAAGCTTATATACGCCATCCTGATAACGTCAAGAAAGCTGAAGCACTACTTCGACGGCCATCGAGTCCTGGTGACAACCAGCTTTCCTCTCGGGGACATCCTGCGCAATAAAGACGCCAATGGCAGAATCGTGAAATGGGCAATGGAATTATGTCCATTTTCCCTAGAGTTCCAGAGTCGCACCACTGTCAAGTCTCAAGCCCTGGTCGATTTCATTGCCGAATGGACGGATCTCAACGAGCCTTCCGTTCCAGATGTCTCAGACCACTGGTCAATGTTCTTTGATGGGTCCTTGAACATCAACGGTGCAGGCGCTGGGATATTGTTCGTATCACCCAACAAGGACAAACTCCGCTACGTCCTTCGGATCCTTTTTCCGGCGTCAAACAATGTCGCCGAATACGAAGCATGCTTACATGGCGTACGACTAGCCGTCGAACTGGGGGTCAAGCGCCTCTATGTCTACGGCGACTCCGCTTTGGTCATCAACCAGCTCAACAAGGAGTGGGACGCAACCCACGAGAAGATGGATCTCTACTGCAAAGAAATTCGCAAATGGGAAACTAACTTCTATGGCATAGAGTACATCCACGTGGTCCGGGATAAGAACCAAGCAGCAGATGCGTTGTCAAAGTTAGGCTCGTCTCGGGCCCAAATCCCGCGGGGTATTTTCGTCCAGGACATCCACGAGCCGAGCGTAGGCTCCCCCCTGGTCGACAAACGACCCACCGAGGCAATGCTCATAGATGACGCCACTCCGACAACTGGTGGGCGTGACTGGCGTACCCCGTTCATCAAATACATATCAGACGGGACAGGCTTTCAGGACAAAACAGAGAACGAGCGTCTCATCCGACGATCAAAGAACTACATCCTGGTCGACGGAAAACTCATGCGGAAAAACGCAAGCTCCGAAGTACTGCTCAAGTGCATACCCCAAGATGATGGTATCAAGCTCTTGGAAGACATACACGCCGGATCCTGCGGCAACCACGCCGCATCCAGAACGCTGGTCGGAAAGGCTTTCCGAGCAGGTTTTTATTGGCCAACCGCGGTCAGCGACGCAGAAAAACTGGTTCGGCATTGCGAAGGATGTCAGTTTTTCGCTAAGAGGACCCACGTACCTGCCCATGAAATTCAAACCATCCCGTCGTCTTGGCCCTTTGCTTGCTGGGGGCTTGACATGATCGGACCATTCAAACCAGCCCCAGGCAATTTCAAGTTTGTCTTCGTGTTAATCGACAAGTTCTCCAAGTGGATTGAATACATGCCCCTGGTCAAAGCAACCTCCGAGAAGGCTGTGGAGTTCCTCAATCAAATCATACACAGATTCGGCATTCCGAACAGCATAATCACCGACCTGGGCACTCAGTTTACTGGCACCACTTTTTGGGATTTCTGCGATGACAGAGGCATAGTCATAAAATATGTGTCAGTGGCACATCCACGTGCCAACGGTCAAGTTGAACGTGCTAACGGAATGATCGTTGACGCCCTAAAGAAAAGGTTGTACACCGAAAACGACAGAGCACCCGGTCGATGGATGAAAGAATTGCCGGCTGTGGTCTGGGGCCTCCGAACTCAGACCAGTCGAAACACAGGGGTGTCTCCCTACTTCATGGTGTACGGTGCAGAGGCGGTCTTGCCGTCCGACATACACTTCGGATCTCCTAGAATCGAGCACTTCGACCAAGCGACCGCCGACAACGCCAGAGGACTCGAAATCGATTGCATGGAGGAAAAGCGTTTAGTGTCGTGTCTCCGAACAGCAAAGTATCTCGCAGCAGTCAGGCGATACTACAACAGGAATGTCAAGGACCGTTCGTTCGTGGTCGGCGATCTGGAGCTTCGATGGAAAACAAGCCAGGAGGGAATGCACAAGCTATCCACTCCCTGGGAAGGACCCTTCGTGGTGACCGAGGTCACACGACCTACGTCCTACAGATTGGCATACCCAGACGGAACACGAGTGCCTAACTCTTGGCACATCGACAAACTGCGACGTTTCTATCCATAAAGTTTTAATGACTTTCTTCTGTAAGTATCTCATAATTTTTGATAATGAAATTCTCTATTTTTGGCCCATACCTTGTCACACACAGCACTCGGCAAAACTCCTGCAACGGACGCTCTTAGCGACAACAAAGACAAATACGGTGACACGTCACTCAGATATTCTTGCAGCGCTCAAAACAACAGTCATGACAAAAAGCAAACTTTATTACAAACTTTACATACAAAGTTTACAATAAATACCCTGACGGGCAAACACTAGTCTATTCCTACAGACTACTTTATTGGCCTGGCTGCTCGGGCTGATCACCCGCCTGGCCCTGCTGCCCGGACGAAGGGGTCGGGGCCACCGGCGCCTGGCTGGTCGAGACCGCAGGCGTCGACCGCCCATCTCCCGCAACGGACGCGCCCGACAACTCCCTGGCCGACCTATCTGAGCTCGGCTGGTCTGGAGGAGTGGCCGTTCCGCACAGATTGATGTCGCCGATCACTGTCGACGACAAGTCCAGCAGATTACCTCGAAGTTCGTCCGCTTCCTGTGGGCCGACTTCCTTCGGGTACCCCTTCTCCAGCCTGCTCAAGTCGACCAGGGGGTAGTGGGCGCGCACCATGCTGAGGACGTGCGCGCCGGCAAACTCCCCGGCGTCCTTCACAAACTGCTGGAGCCAATCCCACGCCCGTTGCGCCTTCTCGACCGGGGTCAACTGCGGCGCGCGGGGCTGGCTCTCCGGGAGCTCGGGACTGATCAGGTCTAGGACCGGGGACACTCCCTTCCAGATCCTGCAACAGTTGACCTTCCAGGAGTCCCGGTCCTTGATCAGCTCATCCAGGTGCTTTTTGGTGTTCACCTTGAGCACTGCAAACGAAACGAAACGTTACTTTCGGCATACCAGACAAATAAAGGGGCAGGCAGCAACCAACAAGGCGGCACTCATTACCAGATAGCTCCCGGTGTTTTCGACCCAATTCCTCTTCTGCTCGCCGCCCGGACTCCAGCGCACCGGCGAGCTGTTGGCTGAGCTGCTCCTTCTCTTGTTGGAGGCTCGCCACCTCCTCCTCCAAGTCTGCGTGAATCCTAAACTGGTCAGCAAAGCAAACTATACAAGTACACGAAGCTGCTCGGAGCGTGTGACTAACCTTCCTGCAGCCGGTACTGGTCGGCCAGACGACGAGCGAGGTCGAGACGACGCTCCTTTTCGGCACTCATCTCGACCACCTTCTCCCCGACCTCCGCGCGCAACCGGTCTACCTCCGCGGCAAGGGCCTTGTTCTCGGCCATGACGCCTTCTATCTGGTCAAAGCACCGTTTCCGGTACTTCGCCGTTTTCATTACGTCCTACAAAGCAAGGATATAACGACCATGCAAGACAAGGCAAAAGAATGCGCAGCAGTACAAAGAGCCGCTTACCTTGACTTCGTCGACAAGGCGCTTGGCCGCGCGCTCCACCCTGGCGGCCTCTTCGGTCTCGGCGAGCTCCTCATGACCGATAAAGTGATCCCCGCGTTGGCGCCACACATACACGTGTTGGCGGCCATCACGGGGACGACCCTCGATCTCTTCCACCTCGTCATCGGAGGCCGCCCGGGTTTCCTCCTCCTGTGCTACGTCACCCCCGGTGGTGGTCCCAGGCATTACTGGCCCTTGGACCAGACCTGGGGAGCCCGCAGCCGAAGAGGCTCCTGCTCGGGGCGGCGGGGGGACTTCACTCCCCCCGGCAGGAGGAGCGGTCGGAGATCTTCCCTTCTCTGCGGAGTCAGTTGGGGGAGCCTCTCCAGCCCTGGTCGGGCTGCTTGTTGTAGTCGGCGCCGCGCTTGGGAGCCCCTCGGTGCTCCCAGGCGCGCTCGCAGCTGTTGGCTGCTCTGTGGTCTGGGGGGCCGCATCCCCAGAACCGCGGGCAGGCTCGCCCGTTCCCTGGCTGGCAGTTTGGCCAGGGTCGACATCCGATGCCGCACTACAGGAACAAAAGTTAAAAAAAAAAGATGAGTCCAAAATACGTAAGTCGAACACTTACAGGTCTGACCGACGGTGGGTCGCGGTGAACCTCCTCCTCGCCCGGCCGGTCGGCACCTGTGCCCCCATCTCAGCAACTTGCGGGGCAGCGGCGCCGCTGGCCACTCGATCAGTGGCGACCGGCGCAGTGTCTGGGCGGCTCCGAGGCCGTCGAACCAACGACGGCGCAGCCTCCTCGTCGTCGTCGTCGTCGACGATCCGCACGAGCCGACGACGCTTCGGTGCTTGGCTGCTCTCCGCCGGGAGATCTGCCGGCAGCCCCGGTGTCGGCAAGGGATCTGCCGGCAATGGCCTTTTCCCCGCAACCCTCTCCTCGGAGGTCGGGACGGGGCGGGCTCGGTCTTCCTCACTGCTGGTGTAATGAGTACACCGAGCAGCGTCCTCCTCTGGCGGGACCTCTCCCACCGGATTTTCCATCCCCGGTGCCAGTGATACATACACTGCGCACCGGTCGACATCACCGACCTGCAAAAGCAACAGAGATGAGTCAACTGCAGACGATATATGAATGATCAAACAGAATCTGCTACATACCTTTGGTGCTGGTCGTCCTAACTTGAAGGCTTGCACCCGATCACTGCCACGGATGAAGCCCCCATCCGCGAAGTTAAACAGCTCGTTCAACAGCTGTTGTACCTCCGCTTTCTCCAAGATCTCCGACCGCATCCTGGTCGGGTCTGCGCTTCCGGCATACTCGTACGCCGAGTGCACCCTCTTCTGGCAGGGCATCACCCGGCGGCAAATGAAGTTGCCGACCACGCCAAGCCCGTCTAGGCGCGACCAGTCGATCAGCTTCATGAGATCCGCCACTGGTCCGTCGAACTCCGGTCGGTCGGTCCAGCTCGCCCTCTTCTCGGGAATGTATCCAACGTCGCAGAACGTGGAGCTGCCCGGTTCCTCCCTGATGTAGAACCACTTCCTGTACCATTCGGTCAAGGAAGTGTTCCATGGGCAATGCAGGTAGCGATTCTTCATCCCATCACGAAGGTTGAGGTATACTCCACCTGCAACCTTGGAGCCTCCAACTGCTCCCTTCTTCCTCAAGCAGAAAAGATACCGGAAAAGATCAAAGTGCGGCTCTATGCCAACATAGGCCTCGCACAGGTGGATGAAGGTGGAAATAAGGAGAATAGAGTTCGGGTGCAGATTGCAAATCCCGATCTCATAGTACAAAAGAAGACCTTGAAGAAAAGGATGAACAGGAACACCAAAGCCTCTCTTAACGAAATCTTCAAAAACGACGATCTCACCGGCGCGAGGGTCGGGGTAGCTCTCCCCCTCCGGTGCCCTCCAGCCGCCGAGCTCTGCGCCGTGCAGAAGCCCCATATCGACGAGGTCACCAAGAGATTTTGTGGTGCTGCGAGATTTCTTCCACTCCTTGGCCATCAGTTCGGCCCTCTTCCTGCAGTCGCTCTTCGCCATTAGAGGTGCGAATGTGGGCTGGAGTTAGGGAGATGCAGGAGACTGGAGAAGATGAGAGCGGAAGGTTTGAAGGCAATGGCAGGCGAAGCGGTACAGGAGGTCCTATTAGGCCCTTATAAACCCGCGACCCCACCTCTCCCACTTCCTGTATTCTCGGGAAGTGGGCAGGCCATGCGGCGGACGCGGCGTTTCGGTTTACAATGATTACAGACAATTAAGGCCGCGGAGTTTTCGTACCAATTGATGGTTTCCTTTTCTCAAACCATGCAAAGAGCGGTTGTACAGTTGCCAGGTGCAGCTTTTCATGCATCTGTCTGACATATCATCAGGAGACCGCGTCACGTCAACTTTAACTAGAAAGATCTTTTCAAAAGTAAGAAGACACATACGCCAGTGAGTCAACAATCCGAGGACTGCACCGACCACCGAGCACTCGACGCTCGGGGACTGGTCGCCCAGTCTATCAGCTCGGAACTTCAAGGACTGCACCGACCACCGAGCACTCGACGCTCGGGGACTGGTCGCCCAGTCTATCAGCTCGGAACTCCAAGGACTGCACCGACCACCGAGCACCCGACGCTCGGGGACTGGTTGCCCAGTCTATCAGCACGGAACTTCAAGGACTGCACCGACCACCGAGCACTCGACGCTCGGGGACTGGTCGCTCAGTCTATCAGCTCAAAGCTTTAAAGCATGCACCGACCACTGAGCATTCGACGCTCGGGGACTGGTCGTACAGTATAGCAACATATAATTCCAAGAAGCACACTAAGTGCTTGGGGACTGGTCGATTGGTCTTTTCAATTGCAGACGAGCATGACATGCTCGGGGACTGGTAAGTTCAATTTTTTAGACCTTGCTACAAGGCTCATACTTCGCCTTCCAGCAAGCTCGGGGACTACATCGGTACGATGCATCTAGCGATGCATCTCAGTCTCAAAACTACTTTGGGGAATTTTCTTTTGACCCTGGCACCACGTGCCTACGCCACCTACTACCAGGCTCGGGGACTAAGTGGGCACACTTCACCTAGCGGTGAATTTGCTTGCTTTTTTGATGCTTCTACATTTCAAAAAGGCAAAGTGGGCACACTTCACCAGGAAAGAAATTTTTTTTTAGAGCACCATGCATTCTTCGAACAACCTGCTTCTTCGATGTCAATGTTGGTCAACTGTCTTTCGAGTTGGTCAAGGAACCGTTGCAACTGTTTGGGCGATTTTCCCGCTTATTGAAGACGACAGGCCTCGCTGATCGAAGAAGCTCAAGACGGCGTGTTGCATCACAATACATGGCGCTCGGGGACTAGCTGTGGGGGTATAAACCCCTATACCCTTACGGCTAGACTTCAGCCAGGAAGCTTGGTCCACTACGAGACGAGTTCAAGGCTTGATCAGACAGCCCGAGTTTCGCGCAAGGAAACAAGACGTGGAGATCAAGCAGAATTCTAGTCGGTTAGAATAGGAATTGATATCGAATTATCTATGGCAATTGTAACCGACTAGGATTAGTTTCTAGATCTGTAACCCTGCCCTCCAGACTATATAAGGAGGGGCAAGGGACCCCCTAGGACATCATATTCTCTCAGCACAAATCAATACAACCAGACGCAGGACGTAGGTATTACGCCAACTCGGCGGCCGAACCTGGATAAAAAGCTTGTCCGTGTCTTGCGTCACCATCGAGTTCGTAGTTCGCGCACCGTCTACCGACAAACTACTACCGTGGGTATACCCCAAGGTAGACTGCCGACTAGCTTTCGTCGACAATGTCTAATCAGATTAAAGAAGGCAGTTTAACCTAAGCACCATGCTTAATTTTAAAGCCAATAGAAGTATGTGCAGTACTTCCAAACTAACACTTACTAGTAAATAGACAAAGGTAACATGACAGCATTTATAGAGATCTACTCAAGTGGAGATGAAGTAGTGTGATTAGTATTTAACAAATTGAGCATGTCTCAAAGGTAGGGACAACCAACATAGCAACATGGCAAAGGATGTTTTTATGTAAAGTACTCCCCCAAGCTTGAATTTTGCAGAATTCAAGTTTGGATGAATTTAATTCAGTGTTGCATGATGATTGGTTGGACATACCTTGTACTTGCTTGTCATTCATCCGATCTTCTTGTTCCAATCCTGGAAAGGTTAGTGACAAGAATACCCGAAGGAATATTTTTACAATTATCCTTATATGCTCAATACACAAGGTAATGTTGCAAATAATTAAAAACTCATGTTATGATCTGATCAGTGCTTATTTTAGGACACTAAGCTTGTCCTTGGGAAACCATCAATTTATGTCGGCGAAGTGGTTTCCCTTCAAACGCTGACCTATATCAAGATCAACTCAACGAGATCTGCAATATTTATTATAGACATATGCATCGACAACCGCCCTTTTAAAGTTTTTATAAATAGAAAGGAAGAGGGGGTTGGAGATCTCAAATGTGGTGATGTTGGAGAGACCAATAGATTGGGAAGATGTTTCATATGAGCATGGAGTAAATGAAGTGGTTATGAAATAAATTCCATGCTCATTAATGTTATCTTCGTCTCTAATCTGAATGTTTGGAGTTTCTCCTGGATTGGTCTCACTTATGTCCTCTTCTATATTTGGATGAATCCCATCTTCAAGGGAGTCAAGAACTCACCATTTGAAATTGAACCAAAGTCAGAATTCATTAAGGCTTCTTCCTTATCCATCCATTCTACACATTCTAGCCATTTAGAACTTGTGATGAGGAAAGGGGAGGTGTTAGAATTTTCAATATGGCTTAGCTCTCCTTCACTTGATATGTCATCCTCGACTTCCTCATAATAGGAACCAGGACATTCTCTAAGAGAACCATTATTGCGAGGATTTGAATTATCCCTGCTTGAAGGACTCTTATGGAACCAGAAGTCTAAACCATCAGCATCTGAAAGATTTAAGGTCGGAATTCCTTCCTCCCTTGGAGAATTTTGGGGTATTGATGGTTTAGGATCGATAGCTAAAGTTTGGAATTGAAGTGGTTGTGATCTGGCTATCGAAACTTCTTCTTCTTGTCTAGGAACTAGTTCTGTCTCTTTCTCAGGGATATAAAAGCTAGGAGACTTTCCACTTAATAAATCAATCAAATTCCAAGCTTCACTAGCAGGTAGGTGATAGAAGGATCCTCTAGAGGCTGTATTCAAGGTTTGCTTATTTTCCCCACTAAGGCCCTCAAAAAAGTGAATTAGAAGAACTTCTTCTGGAATAGAAAGCTTTGGGCAGTGAGAGTAAGGTTAATAAAGCGGTCCCATGATTTCCTAAGAGATTCTTCTTCCAGTTGCCTAAAAGAAATAATCTCACGCCGAAGTTCCGCCACTTTGGAGATTGGAAAATATTTTAAAATAAAACTATTATGTAACTCCTTCCAATCTCCATGAACACTCCCTACTTTGAGTTTATACCAATGTCTAGCTTTTCCCGTTAAAGAGAACGGAAAGAGCTTCCATTTATGGGTCTCATCAGACATGCCTTCAATGCGAAGGAGGTCACAGACTCGATAAAACTCTCTTAGGTGTGTGTATGGGTTTTCCTCACCTTCTCCTGAGAAAGGTTGTTTTTGAACAAATTCTATGTATTCGGGGTCTATCTCAAAACTAGATGCTATGATAGGCTTTGAAGATTTTGGTGGTTCGAGATGTGTGCCCGTAGGTCTATGAAATTCATAGATAGACGTGTTTGAATTCATGATAGACCAGAGATCAAGGATTAGATAAGAAGAAAGATTAGCAGAGATGAGGCAAAGGATAAAAGGAAAAAAAAAATTTATTTTTTTTAGAAAATGATTAAGCTAGTTCGTAGTCAACTCAGCAACCGTTTCCCTGGCAACGGCGCCAAAAAATGCTTGTTGACACTTGCTAACACCACTTGAATACTAGGTTGTCATCCCCAGCATGGCACTAGAGTGTACTATGGTATTTATACGCACAGAGATAATCCGCAAGCGCACGGATACCGTTATAGCTTTTTCCCGGTTAAAGGTTTTATCGTATCCACAGGGAAAAGGGAGAACCAACTACGCTCTAACTTAACCAGGATAGATAGATAAGTGTAAATAGGAAAGATGGTAGAATCGAATAAGAACAATATTAAAGGTAAGATAACAATGAGTGATAATATGGGAATAGAGAATAGAGCAATTCTAGTATATGGGCGATGGTAGCAGAATAGAGAGTATAACTATGGTTTCTCTACTTCAAAGGGGTATGTCTATGTCTGGGACGAACCACGTGATAAGAGTACACCACAAAGGATGCTTATCCTTAGGCCGATAAACCCTACCCGTCCTGCTAACAAGAGGTGGACTACAGGGGACCAACGTAACTGCCACCTACGCGGCCTACCACACGATCCAGCTAGACAGGGGATATCCACAAGTAATCTAGATCTAAGCACCTCGCTTACACCTATACTACAACTCTCACCTATAGTGTCCTATAGATTAAAGTACTCAAAAGAGTTGTGAACCAGAACATACATAATTAGTAATTGCATAATGAATTAGAAGTAGATTACCAGAGTCATCCCATGAGCAAGCTTGATTAGAGCTTGATCATGACGAAGTACAACCGGAGGAAGAACCGACAGGCCGGCCTCTCCTCTAATCCTCCTTCGCTCTCCATCTTGCTACTATCTAGATCTACTCTAGTTTAGAGAAGAGTGGAGAGCTCTCATCTCTAAACCCTAGCTTTTGCTCTGTCTATGAATAATGAATAATGATCAAGGGGGTGCCTCCTCCAGGGGCCAGGGGGTGTGGTTATATAGTCTTTTCAGATGAATCTGGGCCGTCAGATCAAACCGACATTGATCGTGTGGTTTTCCTTGAAGTATTAGGCCGGTGGAGCATGATCCGCGAAGTTGAAGCTGATTGGTTACTGTAGCTGGGCGGGCGCCCAAGGGACTTGGGCGGGCGCCCTGCCCCCGGGCCCGATCGGCCTCCCGTTCGTTCCCGTGGTTCTGGAGTCTTCTAGATGGTAGAAAATTGCGCGGCACGTTAATATCTCTATGTAAACCCGACGTGTGGGCCTTTCTTTCATATTTCCTGATAACCCCCTGCAGAAATAGACAAACACCAAAACTCGTGGAATTCTGTCAGATAAAACCCTAAGTCTAGATGTTGATTTCATTTGGATCCTTTTCTTTGTTTATTTGATAATTAAATTTGATACTTAAGGACCGTCAACAATTGTCAGTGATAACCCTATTCTAGTAGATATTCATGTATGGTGGAGAGTTAATAGATAACAAATATTGTGGGTTAAGAGGTGTCAACAATTACCCCACACTTAGGCTTTTACTCGTCTCGAGAAAAAGATGGGTTCTATTATAAAGAATAAACATTCAATGCATAACTTGGAAATTAAATTATATAAAACTAGCCTAGCTACCATGCATTGTGGAATTTTAAAGTGTTTTATCATGAATTCTGTAGTGATTGTGGAGTAGGATAGCTTAAAACAGATTACTCTCTTTCTTTAATTATGTCTATTGGAGAGTAAGTGGAGTTTGCAAATAACACATAGCTTTGACCTTCTCTTATTTGTAGTGACATCAACGGTTGTTATATTAATTTGATATTCATAACCGGGGAGAGAAATATCATATTCCTAGATTAGAAAAATCATCCACTCCTTGGCATATTATGTTGGAGGAACCATGAGCTCTTTTTTAACTAATTCTACTTATGAGCACATGTTCATATTTCTTTTCTTATTGAATCAAGGTTCTGGACACTTGTCCCTTTTTATTTCCTCGTGATCTATCTTTTTGAGGTTTCAGACACTTGTCCCTTTTTATTTCCTCGAATTTCTTTATGAATAGCTCATGCCTCCTTCATAATAATGCTTTTGTTGGTGCAAAAGCTGATCTGCAAACACAAAGGGCTAATACCCGATTCAAACATTAAGGCGTGCCAGCCAATTTGACCTTACTATCGGCAAAGGTGGTAACTCGAATACTTTGGTCCTGACAACAGCAATGCGCCTGGATGTCACGGCCAAGAGGTACTCACGCGGAACTCAAGAATACGCCGAGCTTAAGTCAACGAATTACTAAGAACTCGTAGTAAAAAGGAAAATATGACGAAGTTGTCGAAAAAGTAGATGCTGGAATATGAGTAAAAAATTATGTTTGATTGATTGATAGATATCTCATTACAAGGCCCTAGGGTCTACATTTATACCCTGCTCAAAGATCTACAATCAGACACGACTAGGACTCGAATTCCAAATTAAACAGAATCCGTGTACAAAACGAATTTAAATAACTAAGGAAAACATAAAACCACCCCCCTTGTAACCGACCGGGACACCGCCACAGATCAATCGGCAACCTCCACACTTTCCTTCAGAGTCATCGGCAGTCTTCCTGTTATGGCCATCGGCAAACACCAATATTAATCATCAGCAAGAACACGTCACCACCTCTGGACTTAGTCATATTCAATCGTCTCTTCATCGGCAACTACCCTCATCGGCAACTCTTTTGTAGGCTATTTACCGTTGCTCCACCTGCCGATCTATACTCTACTGGTCTCTGGGTACGCGTCCAAAAACGGTGTCAACACATGCCCCCCAATTTCGGAGTATGGAATCATTAATGCTCCGAAATTCTCTGCAGTAATGATGCCTTTCCGCAATTAATTCTCCCAATTTGGTAACCGACCGTTTAAATCTGAACAACCTCGGCCCGATTCTCCTGCAGGTTCCTCGAATTCCTCAACCTTCCGAACCGGATCTCTCCACTTTATGCGTCCATCGGCAATATTACCGTTAGAGGGAACTGCCGATGGACCGACCAAGAAATCCCGCACAGTGAAATATCTCCAGATCATGACCGCTTCCTGTCAAATCACCTGCGCAATCCCTTGATTACTGTGCGAACAGTTACCATATCCACCTGAGTATTGTAACACCCCAGTGTTATGGTTGCTTTAATCATGTGCATAGTATGAGCATCATCATCTACTCAAAGCATATCATGATCATCATCTATCTTGAGCCATGTCATTCTATGCAAATATGTAATCTAAATTGCTTAAATAGGCTTCCTATGCTTATGTTGGAGTGAACCATGCTTGTGTTTGTGCTCTATGCCTTGGTAATTAGTTTATTTATGTTTAACTTAACCTTGGGAACAATGTTCATGTTGATCACTTCTCCAAAATAATCATTTAAGTCATACTTGTGCTAATAGGCCCTAGAAACCTCTTTTGCTTAGGCTTTTAAAAAGTGTTTCATAAAATGTTTGCATGTCAAAACTTTCTACAGCAAAGTTGTAGTAAATTTTATAAGGAACAAAAGTTGTTTTATGGCCATCTCATGAAAATGACCACAAATAGCTCAAAAGTGACCCACAACGCAAATTTGGGGCTGTTTCCAACACTAGTTTGCTCGATCGATTTTGAAAACTTTATAACTCTCAATCCATGCCGATCTAGCTCTTGCTCCAGTTGAAAGAGTTGTAGATCTCGGCTAGTACTCCAACTTTGTCAACTACATCATCTCCTAACTCGCTCTGGTTTGGAAGTTATTCATCGTTGAAGTCGCTCTGTCAGACAGTCGCCGTTTTCTCTGAATCGAAGCCGAGCTCGCCGTCGTGGATGGCCAGAGCGCCACCTGTCCGCCAGATGGCGCCCATATGCCGGCGATGGCCCCGCTCGTCAGCTCCCAGCGCGCGCATGACGTCCACGGTGACGCCCCGAGCAGAGTGGACGCGTCCACTCTCGCTTCCTCGCCCTCTCGCGCCTGTAACCCGACCGCAGCGAGCTCACCGTCGCGAGCTCACTCCGGCGAGCTCGTGTGCGCTCCTCGCTGCGTCTCAGTCCACCAAATTCCACCCACAGCTCCGCCATGAGCCGCTCTTCACTTCCCACCCTCTAACTCGCCGCGAAACCCACCGGTGAGCCGCCATTTCCTTCTTCCCCCAACTCGGGTCGTCGTGACCATCTTTTCCGGCGAACTCAATGCCGGGCTCTGTGAAGCCGCTCGTCTTCTCTGGTTAGGTCCGAGAGGTAGAGTAGGTTCTCAGCGAGCGTTTGCGCCACTTGGTGGACGCTCTACCGAACTCTCCGTCAGCGGACACGATGCGCAGCGCCGCCGTGTTTCCGCCGGAGATGGGTGCTCTCGTGGCCAGCGTGCTCCACGAGGTTTCAAGCCAAGCCGCGTACAAAAGTTCCGCTTGCTTCGGTTGACTGAAGGTTTGAAGGCAGAGTATGTAGCTCATCAACTGCAGGGTCCAACAGGCATCTGGTGGAATCAGTATCGGGAAGCTCTTCCAGCCGACACTGTGCTTGACTGGAATCTTTTCCGTGATGCTTTTAAAGGGCATTTCATTCCTCCTGGTGTCATGGAGATGAAGCATACTGAGTTCATGCAATTAACCCAGGGTAACAAAACTTTGAAGGAGTATTTGCATGCTTTCAATCATTTGTCTAGGTATGCTCCAGAGTTTGTGAACACTGAGGCGAAAAAGATTGCTAGTTTCAAGCGGGGTTTGGGCCCCAAGTTGCTGAAGACTATGGGCCGCACTAAGTGTGCAACTTTCAATGAGTTTGTCAGTGATGCTCTCACTCAAGAGAACTATAACACTGTGTACACTGCTACCAAGACTCGCAAGAGGGCTTTTGAGGCCGGGACAGGGTCATCTCAGTCCAAGGCTCCAGTGGCAGCTAAGCCACCGTTCCGCGCTCCAACGCCTAACCAGCGGTACCGCCCTCCGGTGAAGAAGAATCAGGCGAAGACGGGTTTTCGCAAGGGGTACTCTATTGCTCTTCCTAAGGGCAACACGGGTCCCAACTATGCCAAGACTCCACCTGCCAACCGTCTGTGCTGGAACTGCAATCAGACCGGGCATTGGCAGAGCAACTGTCCTTACCCGCCAAAGAAGGTCAATCAAGGGAATGTCCGTCAGGGGCGTGTTCACTACACTACTGTAGAAGCAATCCCTGCTGGTGAGGTAGTTACGGCTGGTAAGTTTCTAGTCAATCAACATGACGCACTTGTGCTTTTTGATTCAGGAGCATCGCATTCTTTTGTGAGTTCTGAATTTGTGTCTAACAATAATATCAAGGCATTTACACTTGATAAGGGCAGTTATTGTATTAGTGCTGCGGGAAATGATATTTCCACCAATCAAGTGGTTTTGGGGGCAACTCTGGAAATAGGAGGCCGTCAGTTTCTTGCTGATTTGGTTGTTCTACCCGGTGTGGGCATAGATCTAATTCTGGGGATGAAGTGGATGAGTGGCAATGGAGTTCTTATCGACACCACCACTCATGTAGTGATGTTGAAAGACCCAAACACCAAGAAGGCATTTCTAGTGCAACTTCCTCGGGATATTCAAATCCCTAGCACTATGAATGCAGTTACATCTAAGGCTATTCAGGATATTCCGGTGGTGTGTGAGTTCCCGGATGTTTTTCTTGATGATTTGCCCGGGCTTCCTCCGGATCGGGATGTGGAGTTCAAAATTGAATTGATTCCCGGTACCGCTCCTATCTCTAGAAGACCTTATAGAATGCCACCCAATGAATTAGCTGAGCTTAAGACCCAGTTGAATGAGTTGTTGAAGAAGGGTCTTATCCGTCCTAGTTCATCTCCGTGGGGTTGTCCGGCTATCTTTGTGAAGAAGAAGGATCAATCCTTGTGCATGTGTGTGGACTATCGTCCCCTAAATGCGGTGACCATCAAGAATAAATACCCTCTTCCTCGCATTGATATCTTGTTTGATCAGTTGTCTAAAGCCAAGGTATTCTCCAAGATTGACTTGCGATCTGGGTACCATCAGATCAAGATCCGTCCTGAAGATGTACCTAAGACAGCTTTCTCGACAAGGTATGGGTTGTACGAGTATCTCGTCATGTCCTTCGGTCTTACAAATGCACCTGCTCACTTCATGTATCTCATGAATTTGGTGTTCATGCCCGAATTGAACAAGTTTGTGGTGGTCTTCATTGACGATATCTTGGTATACTCCTGCAATGAAGAGGAGCATGCAGAGCATCTGCGTATAATGTTGTCGCGTTTGCACGAACATCAGCTTTATGCCAAGTTTAGCAAATGCGAGTTTTGGCTGAAGAAAGTACCTTTCTTGGGCCATGTCTTATCTGAAGAAGGCATATCGGTGGACCCAACCAAGGTGCAAGAGGTGCTGGATTGGAAAGTTCCAACTTCGGTACACGAGGTTCGGAGTTTTCTTGGTCTGGCTGGATATTATTGTCGATTCATTCCTGAATTCTCAAAGATATCTAAGCCTATGACTTGTCTACTTCAGAAGGATGAGAAGTTTGTGTGGACGCCTGAGTGTGAAGAGGCATTCCACAAGTTGAGGACATTGCTGACATCAGCTCCTGTCCTAGCTCAACCTGATATCGAAAAGCCCTTCGATGTCTTTTGTGACGCGTCAGGCATTGGTTTAGGCTGTGTGTTGATGCAGGAAGGTCGCGTTATCGCGTATGCCTCGCACCAACTTCGAAAGCATAAGGTTAATTACCCTACTCATGACTTAGAATTGGCAGCAGTTGTTCTTGCTTTGAAAATCTGGAGGCATTATTTGCTGGGTAATCTGTGTAATATCTACACCGATCATAAAAGCCTCAAGTATATCTTCACTCAACCTGAACTGAACATGCGGCAGCGAAGGTGGCTTGAGTTGATTAAAGATTATAATCTACAAGTGCACTATCATCCGGGCAAGGCGAACGTGGTAGCGGATGCCTTGAGTCGGAAAGCGCACTGTCACTCAATCCAAGTCGAAGATCTGTTGTTATCACATCTTATGCATCCATTTGTGCTCCACCAGATTTCTTTAGAGAGTGCTCTTCGCAATCGAGTCATCGAATTGCAGCAATCAGATGTAGGCATCCACCATATAAAGAGGAAAATGAAGGAAGAGGAAACCAAGCATTTCCGGATCGATGAGAATGGGATTCTTTGGTTCAAAGATCGACTAGTGGTCCCAAAAGACCGCGAGCTGCGAAATCAGATATTGTCTGAAGCTCATTCATCCAAATTGTCTATCCATCCTGGTAGTAGCAAGATGTATCAGGATCTAAAACCTTTGTTTTGGTGGACAAAGATGAAAAAGGAGATCGCTGCTTTTGTCGCTCGATGTGACAATTGTTGTCGTGTGAAGGCTGTTCACATGAAAGCTGGTTTGCTTCAACCCTTGTCAATTCCTGGTTGGAAATGGGAAGAAGTCAGCATGGATTTCATCAGTGGGCTCCCAACTTCTGTTAAGGGCTACGACTCCATCTGGGTGATTGTAGATCGTTTGACCAAGGTTGCTCAATTTATTCCAGTCCGAACTGACTATCGTCCACATCAATATGCATAATTGTATTTCGAGCACATTGTTCGTCAGTATGGTGTGCCTCGAACTATTATATCAGATCGTGGACCACAGTTCACTGCTCGTTTTTGGGAATGTCTGCATGAGCAGATTGGTACTCATTTAGTCCGTAGCTCTGCTTATCATCCCCAAATGACTGGTCAAACTGAACGGGTTAACCAAATCTTAGAAGACATGTTGAGGGCATGTGCTCTCTCTTCGAAAGGTTCTTAGGTTAAGTGGCTGCCATTAGCTGAGTTCTCCTACAACAATAGTTATCAGGAGAGTATCAAGATGGCTCCATTTGAAGCCCTGTACGGTCGAAAGTGTCGAACCCCGTTGAATTGGGTAGAAGCCGGAGAACGAAGGTATTATGGCATCAATTTCGTGAACGAAGCAGAGCAGAAGGTCCGTACCATTCAGCAACATCTGGAAGCTGCTCAAGCTCGTCAGAAAAGTTATGTCGACAAAAGAAGGAAGCTGATTGAGTTTTCAGTTGGCGACCATGTGTATATCAAGGTGTCTCCGATGAAGGGTGTACAAAGGTTCGGGGTCAAGCGAAAGCTTGCGCCTCGTTATGTGGGACCTTATCGGATTCTCGAAAAGAAAGGGAATGTGGCGTACAAAGTTCAACTTCCAGTTGCGCTTCGAGCTATTTTCCCTGTCTTCCACGTATCACAATTAAAGAAGTGCCTTCGTGTACCGGAGGAACAAGTGGAAGTTCGAGATATCAAGTTGAAGTCAGACCTGGTGTATGAGGAGAAACCCGTAGCGATTCTTGATCGCAAGGAACGGGAGACTAGTAATCGTGTGGTTAAGCTCTACAAGGTGTTGTGGAGTAACCACGGGGAGGAAGATGCCACTTGGGAGACGGAGGATTATTTAAGAGAAGTTTACAAAACATTCTTCGAAAATCAGTAAGCTTTCAAATCTCGGGATGAGATTTTTGTAAGGGGGGAGGGCTGTAACACCCCAGTGTTATGGTTGCTTTAATCATGTGCATAGCATGAGCATCATCATCTACTCAAAGCATATCATGATCATCATCTATCTTGAGCCATGTCATTCTATGCAAATATGTAATCTAAATTGCTTAAATAGGCTTCCTATGCTTATGTTGGAGTGAACCATGCTTGTGTTTGTGCTCTATGCCTTGGTAATTAGTTTATTTATGTTTAACTTAACCTTGGGAACAATGTTCATGTTGATCACTTCTCCAAAATAATCATTTAAGTCATACTTGTGCTAATAGGCCCTAGAAACCTCTTTTGCTTAGGCTTTTAAAAAGTGTTTCATAAAATGTTTGCATGTCAAAACTTTCTACAGAAAAGTTGTAGCAAATTGTATAAGGAACAAAAGTTGTTTAATGGCCATCTCACGAAAATGATCACAAATAGCTCAAAAGTGACCCACAAGGCAAATTTGGGGCTGTTTCCAACACTTAGAAAATTTTCTAAGTCCTGGAACGAAACCAGTTTGCTCGATTGATTTTGAAAACTTTATAACTCTCAGTCCATGCCGATCTAGCTCTTGCTCCAGTTGACAAAGTTGTAGATCTCGGCTAGTACTCCAACTTTGTCAACTACATCATCTCCTAACTCACTCTGGTTTGGAAGTTATTCATCGTTGAAGTCACTCTGTCACACAGTCGCCGTTTTCTCTGAATTGAAGTCGAGCTCGCCGTCGTGGATGGCCAGAGCGCCACCTGTCCGCCAGATGGGGCCCGTACGCCGGCGATGGCCCCGCTCGTCAGCTCCCAGCACGCGCATGACGTCCACGGTGACGCCCCGAGCAGAGTGGACGCGTCCACTCTCGCTTCCTCGCCCTCTCGCGCCTGTAACCCGCCCGCAGCGAGCTCACCGTCGCGAGCTCACTCCGGCGAGCTCATGTGCGCTCCTCGCTGCGTCTCAATCCACCAAATTCCACCCACAGCTCCGCCGTGAGCCGCTCTTCACTTCCCACCCTCTAACTCGCTGCGAAACCCACCGGTGAGCCGCCATTTCCTTCTTCCCCCAACTCGGGTCGCCGTGACCATCTTTTCCGGCGAACTCAATGCCGGGCTCTGTGAAGCCGCTCGTCTTCTCTGGTTAGGTCCTAGAGGTAGAGTAGGTTCTCAGCGAGTGTTTGCGCCACTTGGTGGACGCTCTACCGAACTCTCCGTCGCCGGACACGATTCGCTGTGTTTATGTGGAACTATTACGATCTTGGTTTTTTGCGACTTGGTTTGAAGTCCTTCGTGATTTCAATTGACTACCGGGATTATATGGGCTCAAGTTTGGAAACTTGATTTCATTGTGGATCGTTTCTACACTTGAACTCTTATAATTTGGTCGGTTCTGTGACAAGTATCCTCAGATTTCACGGATACGGTGAAGAGATAAGTCAAATTTTCCCTTGCCCGTTTTGTCCTATAAATACTTCCTTCTCGGATACTCCTTCTCCATCGCATCATTCTACAGCCCCAACTCTACTTTCCTGGCGGTGGCACTGTTCGAGAGCTCCAAGAACTCCAACAAGAACTTCCTCCAACAACTCCCAAGTTTTCGATATTCTCCCCTGCAAGTAGATGGCCATCAACTTCGTCGTTCCTGAGGTCAGCGTACTGCCCTTTTTCCCGTACTTTTACTGTACCCCTGTTCATCTGCAATCTGTCTTACCGAATCCTTTTTCTTTTTGTTCTTCTTTTCACTCCCAAAAATTTCTAGGATTTGGCCGATAAAATCGTTATTCCTACCGATCAACCCCATCTCCAATTCCTTGGTCCACTAGGAAACTTGGATCCCACCGATCTTATAAACGCAAAGACAAACAGAATCCCTTTTAGAGCCGAGAATTTCTCTCTAGATCTATGGAAAGATGTTTTCTGTTCCTGGCCTAGTCCTACTAAGGGATGGAAGGATTGGTTCCTGAGAGTCAGTAACTCAAATGAGGTCCAATGGGGTGAACGGAAACTGGATCAGTGCATTAGATTGTCTCTTGCCGATATGGAGAGAAATGAGTCACTACTGATAGCTACCTCATACTTTTGGTCAGATACACTCAATGCTTTTGTGTTTGGCCATGGCCCTGCTTCTCCTACACTTGCCGATGTGCTTATGCTCACCGGCTTAAATATATCCACTGCCGATACCACCCACCTGTTTGATACCAAACCCAGTGCTAAGGTGGAAACTCGTTGTATCGGCGGTTGGTCAGGGTACATCCAGAAATACCGAAGAACATGCCCTGTCAATATAAAAGAACAGACCACTTTTCTGAACATGTGGCTGGATAAATTCGTATTCTGTGGCCGATCGGCAGGACCAACTTCTATTTACTTATCGGCAGCAGAAAGATTAGCCAATGGCGGCCGATTTCCTCTTGGCCGATACTTGCTTGGCTCGGCTTATCACCTCCTCCATCAGGTAGCCCAGAAACTATTGCTTGGTCAACCCATCGGCAACTTAGGGGGTCCCTGGTGGTTTATCAACATGTGGCTTAGTCTTCACATGCACAAACACCTTGAGTTCGACCTCTTTACACAGCGCTTCCCCAGGGATATAGTCGAGGATTATGAACTAGGTGAAGAAGAATCGGCGACTCGTTCCCCTCTGAACTTTGGCGAAGCCGCCATAGTTTTGCCTGGCACAGGTGGCAACGCAGACCAGGTTAGCCGATTCTTCCAAACCCTGTATGAGGGTTTGACCAGGGAACAGCGGGCATGGATGCCCTATGAAGATCCAGACACCAGATTCCCTCTGACTTTCCACCCCTTCAATGATGCTCTCCACAAGGATCGTGAGGTGATGATGGCAATTATCACCCCAGAGCTATACCGGTAAACTTCTTTGGCAGTGGGAAAGCTTCTAATGTGACTTATGAGTTCTACAATCCATCGGCACTAGCTCGTCAACTGGCTTTTGGCCAACTGCCGATTGCACTTTGCTACGCCGATGTGATAAAGCCGAGGGAGATTATCACCAGCCATCTGGAATGGATCAGGGTAGCCCAACTTCCACCAAACGCCGATACAGATGTCGATCTATCGGCTTGGATCCCAGCTCTCTTCATCACTCAGGCATACAAACAGTGGTGGGAAGAATGGAAAGAGCACCTGTTCTGTAGATCGGCTCTTACATACCGTGGCATAATCGACCCTCAATACAAAGTCCCTGATAACACTATAAGTACTTCTAAACCGATGTTTCAATCCTCTCATTTTCACTTTTCATCGGTATCTTACTTCCTTGTTATATGCAGGTCAATGACACACCCCCATTGGTCAGCAGGAGTGGCAAGCCGATTGAGCTCCTTCCATCGGGTACGATCTCTTTGATCGGCAACAACGCTCCAACTCTGGCTGCTATAATGCATCGTGGCGTGCGTCTCAAGAAAGTTACCACCAAGCGGGCGAAGATATCCCCATCGGTAGCTGCTTCTACCCTAGCACAAGCCTTCAAGGTAAATTTTTGACTTCTTTTACTCATACCGATTCTATCCTGATACTTATTACACTTGTACTCATGAACTTCTCACTGTTGTATCAGCACACCGGTACATCGGCAAAGACCAGAAGCATGACTGCCGATGCCCCCCAGTCCAGTCAACCGAAGAGAAAAGGTTCCAAGAGTACCAGATTACAAGCAAAGCGCCAGAGAACAGTAACGCCTTCTCCTCCCCCAGTATCTCCGATTCCAGTAGAATCATCCCCCTCTTCTCCAGAAATCCAGACACAGCAGATTCCATCTCCTCCTCAGTCACAAGAAGAACCCCAAGTGGAAGAGCCCCAGCCAAAAGTACCTCAGCCAGAAGAAATACCGGCTGATGTACACGAGCAGACTACCGATCCAGCAAGCCTAATCATAGCATCGGTAGTCTCCTCAATCCAGACAAGCACTGCACCCCCTCAAGGTAATATACTTTCCATTTACTGCCGATGAACCTATTTTTCCACTTTATTAATTGCTTCTGTCAATCTTTCAGCTGACATAGTTTCATCGGCAATTCTAGCCGATCAGCCCGTGGTTCCATCGGCGTCATCTAGTCAGAGGCGAGAGATGGCCCTGAAACAAGTAAGTTACCCAATCTCTATCTGTATTGTTTATCAGTGCTTGATCATCGAATAACTTATTTTATTTTCCTTTTCAGGAACAAGACTCTCCTGACAGCTTGTTCTCCTTTGCCATCGACATCTCTGAGGATGAAGGCGAGGAGGCAAGTTCTTCTCGAGCTATTGGAATCTCATCGGCAGAAATCAGAGCAAAGTTAGAAGAATTATCAGCCCTCCTTCATCAAGACACGGCCCAATTGGTCGACGACTCCGATCTGGCCAAGGCCTTGTTCAAGACTCTCAGAGGCCAAATTCCTGTCGATGCCGAGGAGATCCTCTTCAAGGCTGCTCACTTAGAAAGTCGGCAGCTTCAATATCAAAAGGCCGCTCAGCGCCTTGCCATAGGGCTAATCACGCCCAGCTCATAGAAGAGATGATAAAAGTGAAGCTCCTTGCCGATGAAAAGCACAAGAGCATCGGCATCTTGAAATCCTCAGGAGATGTGCTGAAGCACAAAATCTCTGACCTATCGGCAAAGAGAGAAGCCCTGTTGGCAGAACTCAAACAGGTAGAAGAAGCTTTGTCCCAAGCTCAACAAGAAGAAAGCCAGCTGCCTGAGGCGATCAAGATTCTTGAACAAGAGCGAAATGTCCAAGCCCGCAAAGCACTACAGATGAAGAAGAAGCTGAAGCCAGTGGAGGGCTCTGCCGATGATGACATGAAGGAGATTGAAGAAGCCAACCAGATCCATCTGCGCGCCATATCGACGATCCAGTCTTTGTTAAACATGTGAATCCTTCATCGGTGGCATACTTTGCTCTTTTCTTTTAAACAATCCTGATATTTTTGGTCTAGCCGATAGGACTGTTATCGGCACCTTTTAAAACATTGAGTTTGGCCCCAGATATACTTTGATCCAGCCGATAGGAATGTCATCGGCACTCTAAACTTTTATGCATCAACCCATATGCTAGGATAATATTTCTTTAGATACTTGCCGTTCAATGCCCTGGGAAATTCAACTCCTTCGAGAGTCTCTAAAACATAAGCGTTACCAGGAGCAGATCGATTTATCCGATAAGGACCCTCCCAATTGGGAGACCACTTCCCAAATTTTGAACTTTTAGTCCCAATCGGTAAGATTAGTTTCCATACTAAGTCTCCATCGGCAAACTCCTTAGCCTTTACCTTCTTATCATATCATCTGGCAACTCTCTTCTTATTCTCTTCTATACTTATCAAAGCCCTTAGCCGATGCCCTGCTAAATCATCCAACTCATCGGTCATCAAAGTAGCATAATCATCGGCAGCCAATTGATCTTGAAAAGATAATCGCCTAGACCCAGTTTTAATTTCCCAAGGTAACACTGCATCATGTCCATACACCAACTGATAAGGTGAAACTTTGGTCGACCCATGACAAGCCATCTGATATGACCATAAAGCTTCATTCAACAACGTATGCTACCTCCTAGGATTTTCTTCAATCTTTCGTTTAATAAGCTTGATAATTCCTTTGTTAGATGCCTCGGCCTGCCCATTAGCTTGAGCATAATAAGGAGAAGAATTTAATACTTTAATTCCCAAACCGATTGCAAACTCATCAAACTCTCCTGATGTGAACATAGTACCCTGATCGGTAGTAATTGTTTGAGGAATTCCAAATCGGTAAATAATATGCTCTTTCACAAAATCAATCATATTGGCCGATGTGACTTTCTTCAAAGGAATAGCTTCAACCCACTTGGTGAAATAATTGGTGGCAACCAAGATGAATTTATGTCCTTTACTCGATGGTGGGTAAATTTGGCCGATTAGATCAATAGCCCATCCCCAGAACGGCCAAGGTTTAATAATGGGATTCATGGCCGATGCGGGTGCCCTTTGAATATTGCCAAATTTCTGACATCCTTAACACCCCTTGAAGTATTTAAAACAATCTTCAAGTATGGTTGGCCAATAATACCCATTCCTCCTAATCATCCACTTCATCTTAAAAGCTGACTGATGTGCTCCACACACTCCTTCATGGATTTCTCCCATTAAACTTTTAGCCTCATCATCACCTAAGCATTTGAGAAGAATTCCATCAATTGTTCGATAATATAATTCATCTTCGAGGAGCACATACTTGGTGGCTTGAAACCGAACACGTCTCTCAACTTTCTTGGACAGATCTTTCAAATAATCAACGATTTCCCTTCTCCAATCATCAACACTGATTGCCGATATTGTGTTTAATATGGGCTGATATCCCGAGGCATGCTGAGCCAGCCGATTGGCCTCTTCATTATGCAATCGAGGAATATGCTCTAATCGGAAATCCTTGAATTCCTTTAACAGTTGCATACTCCTTTCATAATACGTTATTAAGACCTCACTTCGGCATTCATAACTTCCAGCCAATTGATTTATAACCAACATAGAATCTCTGAAGATTTCAACAGCATCAGCACGAACCTCTTTTAACAACTCCAACCCCTTAATTAAGGCTTGATATTCAGCTTGATTATTTGTCGACGTGGCAACAATCGGCAAGAACAATTCATACTTCCTTCCCCAAGGGGAAATTAACATTATGCCGATTCCTGCCCCCCGGTCACACGTGGATCCATCAAAGAAGAGCGTCCAAGACACAATTTCCAAAGTTTCAGCTGCACCACAATGTTGAGTTACAAAATCGGCCATAATCTGTCCTTTAACCGCCTTAGCCGATTCGTAACGCAAATCAAATTCCGATAGTGCCAAGATCCATTTACCGATTCTGCCACTCATTATCGGCATAGATAGCATATACCGGACCACATCATCTTTGCATATAACAGTGCATTCGGCCGATAGTAAATAGTGCCTCAATTTAATACATGAAAAATATAGGCATAAACATAACTTTTCAATGGCCGAATACCTGGTCTCAGCATCAACCAATCTCCTGCTTAAATAGTAAATCACACGCTCCTTCCCTTCAAATTCTTGAATCAAATGGAGCAACAAGGTGTCATAAGATCAAAGAAGCACAAAGATGGCAAAATGAATGAGTACAACAGAGGAGACAAGATGTTCATGAACAACTCAAGATGCAAGAGAAGGAAAGGACCACCAGTCATCTACCCTTCATCACTTAGTGTCATCACGCTCTAACAATGAAGGTAATATCCTTAGGTAAGTGGTCACTTCTCTTGTCTCGATCTTGGTGCATACATAAATGTAGACACAAATATGTTAGAGTTACAATTTAAATTGATTAACCTAATTAACTCAACATGATTTGTCATTTAAGATTGTTCATGGTGCCATTCTTTTAATCTCGGTCTTAACCAAATGAGATAAAACATTATATTCGATCTTTGGAAGATGATGGTCATACTCATGTGAAAATTTATATATTATAGATAGACAATCCTTCAATTGGTTAAGCAATTTGAATCTTTTCTATCATGTGAATTTAAATGCAACATTAAAATGCTTAATCTTCTTATCTTACCACTTATGTCATAAGTAAACAAATTATGCAATATTAACTTTGTCTTGTTTAATGTGCCTAAGGATAGAGAAAAAATAAATAAAGAGATATATTTGGTTTTGTTAGTGTTTGTCCAACAGTAGAGCCAATGTACTTGATCTCTACCTTAGTTTTGTAGATAGTATAACACTTCGAGCAAAATTGTTAATTCTACAAGTGAAAGTGCTATGAGCATACACACTAAGCAAGATGCTGCTAGCTGCTATTAAAGATCTACTTCAATCTGTTGGCCAAGCCAAAGAACAAAGTGACATCACCATTACTAGAGGATGCAATCATCAAAGACTTTTGTCTTTAAGATGGAGAGGTACACATGAGTGGAAGAAGAAGTTTTGTCGGTAAACTTTAAATTTTGTACCCTTGCCATGAGGTAATATGGTAGTTATCTTATTAAATTAGTATTCATTAGTAATTTTACTTCAACACATTTAGTAGCACATTCATTCTTCTTTGCACATTAAATATAAAACAACAACAAAAAATATTTACTGCTTATTTACTGCATCATAAAACATTAAAAGTCCCATGTGAACAAACTTATGGTTACCCTGTAGGAATATTTAATGTGGTGGCATAAAAATAATAATAGCTTTTGTATTTACTTTCTTGCATTATGAAAATCCTAAGCCCCATAAGAATAAATATTCTCTGTGGAGGCATAAAAATACAACTATATATCATGACTCATATTTAATTCTGCATAATTAAAACTAGAAAATCCTAAAAAAAGAATCCTGCTAGAATCTATCAATTAAAATCAACTTATAAGAATAATCAATTACTCTTTGGCTGACCACTAATCTCTTAATAAATTGAAGCCTCGAGTTTTGGTTTTCTTGTTGGAGTATAGTTATGGAGGAGAAATATTATGATGAGGAGAGGGTCTATCAGAGGCGCCCACAAGGACTATTGCTGGTTAGCTCACTCTGAAGATCATCAATACCAAGTATGGTAGAAATCTAGCTTGGGGGAGGAGCATCCCCTAATTATCCAAAAAGTCTACAGGAAAATAAGTGTGGGGGAAGCACCATGAAATTCTGAAACTCAATTCGATCGGAGAATCACATCATTCGGGAGATAGTCATTCTACGACCACACACGACGAAGCAGGGCCTGAGCATCCACATGGGCCCACCACCCTTTATGCGCTGGCCGGCGCCCCCTTCCTCTACTGCCGTCAGGTTTGAGCCCAATACGATATATTCGCATGTTTTGATTACCGTTCCGAACATTATATAACACTTTTCTGGAATTATAATTACTGCTAGGAATCCCATGATTGCTTAAGTTTTTGTGGAACATAAGATAGCCGAATAATGAAAACTCAATTCCTGATATTTGGGCTTTGAAGATTTTAATTCAAATATTTAAAAACACTTAGCTATACTTCTCCTTTGTGGTAAAAAAAATGTTTCCTATACACTATAAGTAATGATTAATTTGCCTTAGCTACTTGTTTTTTATTCTGAGTTCCCAAGATCAAGATCTTTTAAAGTTAAAAGTTATAAAAAATCCCTCTTGAGAAGTATTATTATGAAGGAGGCCTGAGCTATGCAAAAAATATCTGAGGAAATAAAAATGGACAAGTGTCCAAAACCTCAAAGAGATAGATCCCAAGAAAATAAAAATGGACAAGTGTCTGAAACCTCAAAGAGATAGATCCCGAGGAAATAAAAAGGGACAAGTGTCCGAAACCTCGATCTAGAAAAAAAGAGCACGTGCTCAACAGTAGAATTAGCCTCATAGCTTATGGTCCTCCCGACATAATATGCCAAGCAAGAGAGGATCGTTTTCAAAAAAGAAATAAGTATGTCCTGATCTAGGAGTATGATACTCCTCTCCCTGATTTTAAGTGTTGACTTGATCAAAAGCTTGTGTGCTAAAGAAGGAAATATAAAATAATGTTTCGACAAAGATACAGGAATTTATTAAATGCTACAAAAGGAGAAGGGCAAGCTAAGTTCTAGGAAATCAACCTACTCTCCAATAGACCTGATTAAGGAAAAGAGTGATCTGTTTCAAGCTGTTCTGTTCTTCAACTACTAAAAGATTCATGGTAGAAGCTTCGAATTCCACAGTAAGAGATATGACTAGATTTATCTTTATGCAAATATATATTATGCTCTGAATGCTAAAACCAACCTTTTTCTCGGGACGAGTAAAAGCCTAAGTGTGGGGGTAATTGTTGACACCTGTTGATGCCTAATTTTTATAATCAATTATCCCGACATAATATATAAACACCCAGTAGAATAGGGAGGTTACTAATAATTTCCATGAGTTTTGGTGAATTATATATTTTCAAGGATTATTCTGAGAAAGGCATAAAGAAGGACTACAGTGAGTATTTACCACGAAACTTAACCGCAAAGGAAACCAACAGTCATTGGAACGAGGGAAGGATCTGGAAGCTACCCGAAGAAGCGGGACCCCAGTTGACACTCGGTGGCGCTGGCCGGCCCCACTAGGGTGCCGGGCTACACCCCCTGGCACGGCTCGGGTCTAGCTTTTGGAATGTTCCTCCACCGCCTATGAGGAGTCATCTCGGCTGTTGCTTCCATCGATTTGATCCTCTGACGCTCGTTTTACCCTGACGGACCATATTCAAGACAGATTCGGCCCAAGTTTGGCCCAACAAGGCTTAGTTGCATTATTATGAGGTGGTTGGAGGATTTGTACCACATCGCTTGCTCAAGGAGGAGGAGGCCAGGCTCCCCCCATATAATACACCCCAGGGGTCCCTCCCAAGACGCACCATCTACAGAGCTTCAATTTAGATTTTCAATTAGGGTTAGATGTAGCAATCAAGATAGAGAGTAGAGGGAGAAAGTAGAAGAGTAGAGTCTTGGAGGAGCTCCGACCTGTCGGCGTCTCTCCACTGTTGTATTTGTCTCGAGTCGGCTCCCTAACCCAGAGTCGGGTTCTAAGGTACTTTTGTAGTTTACCTTTTGGTGCGTGTACGCGATTGTTCTGGCCATTCTTAAGTTTGCATCTTGTATTGAGTATTATTCTCTTTATGAGTACTTTGATCTTGGTAATTTCTAGATTAGAGTAGTATTCGTGACGTAGACGTGGTGTCTAGGTTGTGGGTGCTTTGTGAATGTCCCTTGTCTTGCCGGATGGTGGTAGTCCGCGTAGGTGACAGCTGCGTTGGTTCCTTTGTAGTCCATCTCCCACGGAAGGTTTGATAGGTGTATAGGTGCCGATGGGAGGAGTACTCTGGTATTGCTCTTCTTGCTTAGGTTAACCGCCCAGTTAGCATGGTCTTTTCAAAGCTTGCATAGTACCGGGATAGAGATAGTCATTTGATAACTCCTTTGTCTTGTTTTCTCTCTAGATTGATTGCATGCCCCATTAGATTAAGAATCATAAACCTAGTCTATTTCACCTACTGTTCCTTCGGGTTTGATATTAACCGGTATAATCTTGGAGAAGTGCTACATCGGTATTATATTTGTGCACTTGCCGGTAATCTTATTTACATATATTTAGGTGCAGTTAATTTATACCAACAATTATCATCAACTAGAAGTCAGGAAGGAGGAGGAGAAGCTCATATGGATGACCGACACCCGGAGAGTGGATGTCACTTTTTCTGATCTTGCAAAAGTTTGCAGAATGGACTACATTTTCATGAAGCAAGGGACAACATTATATAAAATTAAGGAGCCAGAGAATGAGGAGGTACAACATCTGCTTCACTACCAGGAAACTTCAAAGTATGGTACTAGTGGAGGCCTGAGGATGTTCCTGTTGACATTTCTTAGCATCGCTACTAATATGGAGTTCTAAATCTATCCCTAGTAACAATGCCAAAAATATTGGTTGGTATAAATTAAGGTAGCACTTGTTAACAATAATAGTCACTAGAAAACTCTACACACCCAACTGTAAACCATGTTGTCATCCCCAACAATAGAGTTAGAGAGTGGATCACATACTTTGGTTTTTAAGTCAGTTGAGAAAGAGAGAGAGTGGGTCACATACTTTGGTTTCTATTAAGATACTTGTGTGTGATTGCATTGTGGGCCATCCATCCAGATGGCTCTTTGTTAATTCAGTTTTATTTGTCTATGTTGTTGCACTTTGGGCCATCCATCATTATGGCACCTTGTTAATTCGGTTTCTTAGATGTCTCTCTGTAAATTTGACTGAATTAATCTATGTTTTTGCATTGTGGGTCATCCATCGAGATGACTATTGTTAATAAGAGAACAGAAATGTCTCCATGATAAAATTTGTCTAGCTTGTGCGTTTTTTAATTGCTGAACAGTCCCTTGAACTGTACTAGCTAAAAAAATTAAAAAAAAACTATTTTCCCCAAACTGGCTTCGAAATCGGGGTGATGGCGAGAGAGGGAACAAGATTAACAGCTATGCTATGCTAGGATGGTGATTTTGATTTAATGGCTCTCTTTTTCTATTTGAGTCGCTGCTTGCTCCGGTATGCAATAAGAAATTTAAAAATTAAAAGTTTCCCCCGCGAGGGCTTCAAACCAGAGCTAATGTGCGTACAAATAAACCAAATATAACATAACTAACTTCCATACAAATATAATCAAAATATCTATATAAATAAACCTGATAAAGTATATAACCATTTGAATAAACCTTACATAAGAAGACGAACACATGGATCCTACAAACTGGATGCAACCCTTACCTATCTCCACTCCAAGTAGCGTACGTCTTGAATGGTGTAACCACGGTCATTGTCTATGTAATGCGAGGCCTGCACTAGAATCCATTGCCTCACAATGACGACGACATGCAATCCCATAGATATACCCTACTAATGGATTATCGATTGCCTGGTTCTATTTAAATCTCATGCAATACTGGATGCTAGCTGTTGTCATTTCGCCCATCGCTTCCATGATGCCCTAGTGGTACCCTATGAAAGGTCCTAATATGGCTAGAGGGGGGGTGAATAGCCTATTTAGAAATTCTACAAACTCACTAGAGCAAGAGGTTAGTAAATAACAAAGCGAAGCTTTTTGCTCTAGCTCTAAAGGGGTGTTTGCAAGCCACCTATCCCACAATTCTAGTTGATATAATCACTAGGCACACAAGAGCTATGTCACTACTTGCACTAGAAGGCTACCTAAAGTTTCTATACAAGTAAGTAAGCTACTCTAGTTTGCAGGAATGTAAAAGAGTGGATGAGATATTTATACAACCAAGTAGGGGATGAACCAATCACCAATATAAATAATCAAGCACCCGGAGAATGCCAATCAAACACAATTGAGACACCAATTTTTCTCCCGAGGTTCACGTGCTTGCCGGCACGCTACGTCCCCGTTGTGTCGACCAACACTTGGTGGTTCGGTGGCTAAGAGGTGTAACACGAACCTCGTCCTCACTAGGACACCACAAGAACCTACCCAAAAGTGAGGTAGCTCAATGACACGAGCAATCCACTAATGTTGCCTTTGGCTCTCTGCCGAGGTAGGCACAAACCTCTCACAATCACCGAGAGATGGCCACGAAAAATCACCAACTCGTGCCAATCCTCCTCCACTGCTCCAAGCCATCTAGGTGGCGGCAACCACCAAGAGTAACAAGAAAACCGCAGCCAAATCGATCCCCAAGTGCCACTAGATGCAATCACTCAAGCAAATGCACTTGGAATCACTCCCAATCTCACAAAGATGTATAATCTATGAAGGAGATGAGTGGGAGGTGTTTGCTTAGGCTCACAAGGATGTCTAGTAGTCAAGAATGCCAAGAGAGTAAGCCATAAGCCAGCCAAAAACTATTTATAAGCCCCTCAAACAAATAGAGCTGTTGGCTCTTTTACTTGGCAGAACTCGGGGTCACCGGACGCTCTTAAAGGGGCACCGGACGCTCAACACTAGCGTCCGGTGCTCCAAAGTTAGCCACGTGTCAGCTTTTTGAAACTCAGTGTCAGAGTCTAACGGTAACCTGCAAAGCACCGAACGCTGAGCAAGATAGCACCGGACGCGTCCGCAGAGACCTCCGCAAACTCGCAGGGTCACCGGATGCAAGCCACCGGACACACCCTGAGCGTCCGGTGCTCACCGGACTCATGCGCAGAGAGGGTCACCAAAACGCCCGCACACCGGACGCTGAGCACCGGACTCACTATGGTGCATCCGGTGCACTCTGCTACACTTGACAGTACACCGGACCCTCCCACTGGCGCAATAGAAAATATGCACTTCATTTTCTCGAAAAGCGCTGAATCCCACCTCGCAAGCTCGGCGGGAGGGAGAGAGGAACCCATCCTCTCTCTACCCTTCAAACTTCAACTCCCTTCTCAAAGTGTGCCAACACCACAATGTGAATGTTGACGGTCCTTAATGCTCACATTTAACCCTCAAATAATCATGGAAAAGGATCCAAATGAAACTAACACCTAGACTTAGGGTTTTATCTGACAGAATTCCACGAGTTTTGGTGTTTGTCTATTTCTGCAGGGGGTTATCAGGAAATACGGAAGAAAGGCCCACACGTCGAGTTTACATAGAGATATTAACGTGCCGCACAATTTTCTATCATCTAGAGGACTACAGAAGCCACGGGAACGAAGCGGAGGCCGAGAGGGCTCAGGGACAGGGCACCCGCCCAAGTCCTTAGGGCGCCCGCCCAGCTACTGTGTCCAATTCGGACCCGTTTCGCGTATTATGCTCCACCGACCTAAAGGATCAAGGAAAACCGTGCGATCAATGTCGGTTTGATCCAACGACCTAGATTCATCTGAAAAGACTATATAAGCAAGGCCCCCTGGCCCCTGGAGATCATACCTCTTCTACAGAATCAAAGCTAGGGTTTCAATTCTTCATCCAAGTAGAGAGGATCCCTCTAGTTCTTCTAGTTCTACCTCTAGTTCATCTAGATCTAGTTCTAGTTCATCTAGTTCTAGTTCTAGTTAGTTCTAGTTGTAGTCTAGAAAATAGGGAGAGAGAAGAGGAGAGCGGAGGAGGAGCAGGACCTGTCGGATCTTCCTCAACATTGTACTTTTGCAGCAACTGGTTCGTTCTTCATCGTTCTCCAGGTTCTTCAATTCATAATTCGTGAGTTCTTTAATTACTTTTATTTACATTCAAGTTATTTATTGGATTTCCGCTTGCATCAAGTGCTCTAATCTTTGAAACATTAGAGTAGTAATTAATAGATTAGACGTGGTGTTTAGTCTTGCAATTACCTGGAATTGCACTCAAACCTACGGATTGTTGTGGTAGCCCTAGGGTAGTGACAGCCCTAACGGTCGACGTATTCCACCTCGTTTGGATCGGTGTTTGTAGGACCGTAGTTAGACCTTCCTAGCCCCCTTCTCATCTCTTTCTGTGGTTAGTGCTCTGATGTCCCGAAATAAATAATCTTTGAAGTAATTCTTGATTCTTAGATCAACTAGAGAACTCTCAGGAAACTTCCTCTCTTCCCACCAAAAATAATTATATAGTTATCCTTGGGCGATCTTGGATCTTAATTAGTACACTCACGTTCCCTGTGGAAAATCGATACTCTCGAATACTCCCGGGTGAAGGCTACATCGGTATCCGTGCGCTTGCGGATTTTCCTATTTGCGCTTAAAATACCCAACAGTGTAAACCAACATGTGCACGTGTGTTAGCATTATCACAATCATTTTCTTCGAAGGAGTTAAGTTAGCTCACTAGGTTCTAAATGCATGCACATGAACAATGACACCTAGTGGCACTTGATAACCGCTTAGCCAAAGAATTCCCCTCTTTGTAGTACGGCTATCTATCCTAAATGTGATCACACCCTCTATGCTGTCTTGATCACCAAAACCAAAACCCTAAGCAATACCTTTGCCTTGATCTCCGTAGGGTTTTGTTTTTCTCTTTCTTCTTTTCCAAGTTGAGCACTTGATCATCTTGTGGTCATCACCATCATCACCATGATCATCGCTTGCTCCATCACTTGGCATGTACCAACCTCATTAAGTCTACACACACTTAGTATAGAGGTTAGTACTAGGGTTTCATCAATTATCCAAAACCAAACTAGGGCTTTCAATCTCCCCCTTTTTAGTAATTGATGACAATCCTTTTTACAAAGATTTTCAATAAAATTTTCTTGAATCCATGTTGCTTGTCCAAGCATTTTACCATGTGCAAATATTATGGACAAGTTTCATAAACCCAAATTGGTAGCAATTGCTCCCCCTACATATGTGCTAAGAGTTTGGATTGAAAGCTTGCACATATGCTTGAATAGGAAATATAGGAGTCAATTTCTACCAAATGATGCTAAGGTGTAAAGAATGGACCTTTGAAGCGTGATACCAATCGGAGTTGCCAATATACACCATCCTTAGCACCATTAGTAACTAGCTATTCACAAAACTAGAACACCTCGTGAGATCAACATTATAAACAAGGTTCTAGTACCACTTGTGAAACAACTAAAAGTCTAGTTACACTACCTATGCCTGCTAGTTCTTCATTTCATCAATCAAACTCACAACTAGCATACACCACACAAGCAAGGTATCAGAGAGAAAAACTTCTAAAACTAATGCAAATGCAAGCAAACATATGTGATGCACATACAAATGCAACATACAAGTTTATGAGCTTACTCCCCCTACTTGTGTGCTTCAAAATTTTAATTGATCCCCTTCTTTTATCATGTTACTCCCCTATCTTAAATCTTTTGTAATTTCTCTCCCCCTTAAGCAAATCTTTGGGAAATTCTCTCCCCCTTTGTCATCAAAGACCACAAAAGGTGAGCTCAAATTTTAGATAGGTTAGTGTGAAACCATGTGAAGTGAGATCATTTTCCCAAATTGGTTCAATCTAGATTACTTGCCTAAGATATTTAACTCGGTTTGATCCAAGGACAAGCTTCTTCACACCTCCAAATAAGGGTTATCTTGTACCATGTTGAGTTAAACACTTATAGCTCATATTCTAGATCAAACACTAGGATTGCAAGCCCACAAACATGTCATATGCTACCACTAGATCAAGTCAAGCATAGAAGCAATAGTGGTACCATATAAGCATCAAATTCATTTGATTTTCATGAATGAGCCTAAGACATGTAAGGAATGACTAGATGCACTAAACAAATCCTTAGCAAAGATGGATGACATGTCAAACAATTTCACCTTGCTTTGCTCGAAGGAGAGGCATGTCATATAGTGGGGGTGCATCAACACATATTTGAGAAGTCAAGTATATTCAATTCATTCTTTAGCTTGCAAAACCTCTTCTCATCAAGTGGCTTGGTGAATATATCAGCAAGGTTATCATCGGTGCCTATACTCTCAATGCAAATGTCCCCTTTTTGTTGGTGATCTCTTATGAAGTGATGGCGGACATCTATGTGCTTTGTTCTTGAGTATTGAACCGGATTGTTGGTGAGCTTCACGGCGCTTTCATTGTCACATAGCAATGGCACTTGCTTGAAGTTGATTCCAAAGTCCTTCAAAGTTGCCTTCATCCATAGGATTTGTGCACAACAACTACCGGCCGCAATGTACTCCGCTTCGGCGGTTGATAGTGCAACACTATTTTGTTTCTTGGATGACCATGAGACAAGTGATCTACCCAATAGTTGACATGTGCCCGAAGTGCTTCTTCTCTCAACTTTGCATCCCGCATAGTCCGAATCGGAATATCCAACAAGTTCAAACTATGCACCTTTGGGATACCACAAACCAACATTTTGTGTATGCTTCAAGTACCTCAAAATTCTCTTTGTTGCTTTCAAACGACTTTCTCTTGGTGAGGCTTGAAATCTTGCACACATGCATACACTAAACATGGCATCCGGTCTTGATGCGGTCACATAGAGTAGGCTTCCAATCATAGATCGATACAACTTTTGATCCACCATATTTCCACTTGTGTCACTATCTAAGCTTCCATTTGTTCCCATTGGAGTGCTAATTGATTTTGCATCATCCATACCAAATTTCTTGAGCATATCTTTTATGTACTTGCCTTGACTCACAAATGTGCCATTCTTCAATTGCTTGATTTGAAGACCAAGGAAGTAACTAAGCTCTCCAAACATTGACATCTCAAATTCATTAGCCATCATGTTTCCAAACTCCTCACAAAACTCTTGGTTGGTTGATCCAAATATGATATCATCAACATATATTTGCAACACAAACAAGTCCTTGCCAATCTTCTTGGTGAAGAGAGTGGTGTCAACCTTGCCCATCTTGAAACCTTTAGAGAGTAATAAATCTCTCAATCTCTCATACCATGCTCTAGGTGCTTGCTTCAAACCATATAATGCCTTTCTTAGCTTGTAAACATGGTTGGGTTTCTTGTCATCTTCAAATCTGGGAGGTTGCTCAACATATACTTCTTCATTGATATAGCCATTGAGAAATGCACTCTTCACATCCATTTGGTATAGCTTGATGTTATGAGCACAAGCATAGGCCAACAAGATCCTAATTGCTTCCAATCTTGCAACCGGGGCATATGTTTCACCAAAGTCAAGACCTTCAACTTGAGTATAGCCTTGTGCTACCAATCTTGCTTTGTTTCTTACAACTATCCCATCTTGATCTTGTTTGTTGCGAAAGACCCATCTAGTACCAATGACATTATGATCACTAGGCCTCTCAACTAACTCCCATACTTGATTTCTCTTGAAATTGTTAAGCTCTTCATGCATAGCATTGACCCAATCAACATCTCTTAATGCTTCATCAATCTTCTTTGGCTCAATGTGAGACACAAAGGAGAAATGCTCACAAAATGATGCTAATCTTGATCTAGTTTGCACTCCTCTTTGAATATCACCAATGATATGATCCAATGGATGATCTCTTGCAATGTTTGTTGGTTGGAGTATTTGCACTTGATTGCTTGCACTTGGTTGATCATGAGATGATGTACTAGCTTGTTGATCATGCACTTGAGTACCACTAGTACTAACTTGATTTTGATCATGAGAACCACTAGCTTGCACATTAGAGGTAGGAAGCACTTGATCTTTGTCATCTTCAACATCAATCACCTCTCTAGGCCTTAAATCACCAATATCCATATTCTTCATTGCATCGGCCAATTGAGTGCCTCTCACATCATCTAGATTTTCATCTTCCTCTTGAGAGCCATTTGTTTCATCAAATTCAACATCATGCACCTCTTCAAGAGTACCACTAGCCAAATTCCAAACTCTATAAGCTTTGCTAGTAGTTGAGTAACCAAGCAAGAATCCTTCATCACGTTTCTTCTCAAATTTACTCAATCTAGTGCCTTTCTTCAATATGTAGCATTTGCAACCAAAAACCCGAAAGTATGCAATGTTGGGCTTTCTTCCATTCAAGAGCTCATATGGAGTCTTCTCCATCATTGGGTGACAATAGAGTCGGTTGCTATAGTAGCAAGCCATGTTGATTGCTTCGGCCCAAAAAGAATGACTCACATTGTATTCACTCAACATTGATCTTGCCATGTCAATCAAGGTTCTATTCTTCCTCTCAACAAGACCATTTGATTGTGGAGTGTACTTGGCCGAGAATTGATGCCTAATACCAAACTCATCACAAAGCTCATCAACTCTTGTATTCTTGAATTCACTTCCATTGTCACTTCTCACTTTCTTGATGGTTGTTTCAAACTCATAGTGTATTCTCTTGACAAATGATTTGAACGTTGCAAAAGCATCACTCTTGTCACTAAGAAAGAATACCCATGTATATCTTGTGAAATCATCCACTATCACAAATCCATATTTGTTTCCACCAATACTTGTGTATGTGGTTGGTCCAAATAAGTCCATGTGCAACAACTCAAATGCCTCGCATGTACTCATGATGCTCTTCTTTGGATGAGTGTTGCCAACTTGCTTTCCGGCTTGACATGCACTACAAAGCTTGTCTTTCTCAAATGTGACATCTTTCAAGCCTCTAACAAGATCATGCTTGACTAACTTGTTTAATTGTTTCATTCCAACATGACCAAGCCTTCTATGCCATAACCAACCCATGCTAGATTTAGTGAGCAAGCATGTTGACAATTGAGCTTCACTAGCATTGAAATCAACCAAGTATAGATTCTCATATCTAAAGCCTTTGAATATCAAGTTTGAGCCATCTACACTTATGATCTCTACATCATCAACTCCAAATATGCATTTGAAACCAAGATCACAAAGTTGAGCTACGGATAAAGTTCAAGCTCTCTACTAGTAGCACATTGGAAATGCTCAAGTCATTGGATATAGTAATTTTACCAAGCCCTTTGACCTTGCCTTTGCCATTGTCACCAAATGTGATACTATCAACACCATTGTCATCATTTGATTTGATTGAATTGAACATTTTTGAATCACCGGTCATGTGTTGTGTGCACCCACTATCAAGCACCCAACGCCTTCCTCCATCTTTATAGTTTACCTACAAAACAAATCAATGTTTCTTAGGTACCCATACTTGTTTGGGTCCTTAGAGGTTAGTGACTAAGCTTTTTGGTACCCAAATGGCCTTCTTCTTTGGACCCACAATTGGTGTACCAACAAACTTAGCATGCACACCCTTCTCACCCTTGGTAAGCACATAATAACAATCAAAAGGAATGTAAGATACATTAGCATTTTTCTTGTTCTTGTTCATTTTATTGCAATTAAGCTCTAGGTGCCCAACTTGCTTGCATTTGTTGCAATACCGACCATTGCTCTTCACAAAGCTAGGCTTGTGAGTTGCAAAAGCTTTCTTGCCATTCTTGGGGGTATAGCCTAATCCCTCTTTGTTGAGAGAAAACCTTTGGCTACCCAAGCACTTTAGCAAGCGGGCCTCACCACCATAAGCTTTTCCTAGGGCGTGAGTGAGCTCATCCACCTCTCTCTTGAGAGTCTCATTCTCAACTTTTAGTGAGGTATCACAAGTGACACTAACACAAGAAGTAGAGGTAGAGTTGTTGGTGGTGGATGAAGACCTACAAAAAGAGTTAGTGGCAACAACAATAGGTAGGTTGGGTGATTCTTTAATTAAGTCACAAGTTGTGCCCACATCACATGATACAACAACCTTTTCCTTGTTCTCTTCTAACAACAAGGAGTGAGCTTTCTCAAGCTTGGTGTGAGCCTTGCCAAGCTTCTCATGGGCTTCCACTAGCCTCTCATGATTAGCATTGAGCTCATCAAAGGATTGCTCAAGAGCTTTTAACTTCTTGGCCAATTGTTTGCACTTCTTGTTTTTAGATTGAATGAGAGAATCGACTTGTTCTAACATGTCCATGAGTTGTTCATTAGTGAATTCATTTTCATCATCACTATCACTATCATGTTCATGTTCACTTTCACTTTCACTCTCATCATATTGTACCTTGTGGCCCTTGGCCATGAAGCATGAAGGAGTGTCGAAGAGTGATGGCTTGTTGATAGCAATGCTTGCAAGTGCCTTCTTATTGGATGCCTTGTCATCATCACTAGAATCATCATCCGAAGAAGCATCACTATCCCATGTCACAACATAGGATCCACCCTTCTTCTTCTTCTTGAAAACCATCTTCTTCCATTTCTTTTCTTTCTTCTCCTTCTTGTTCTTCTTGTCATGCTCATCATTGTTGTTGGGTATTCTTAACATCATTACCAAAAGTAGACTAAGTTCTCTAAATCTAGTAACGGTGCCAAAAATGCCAAACCTATCCCTCACACCACTTAAGCCAAGTTGTCATCCCCAGCATGACATGAGAGACGCGGTATTGAAATATGCAATTGCTCTTCTAAATAAATAATGAATGGGATCTGCAAGCGCACAGATTAATACCGATGTAGCATTTTAACCGGGAAGTATTCCAGGTATCGTTATTTATATTTTTACCACTGGGAAGGGATTAGCAATCATCAATATTGATTACAGAATAGAATATGAGATTGAGCATCTATCATTGCATGTATAATTGAGAACAGTTATCTAACTCTTTCATACAGGGGTAAGTGTCACATAAAAGATATATGAAGTAATGAATAGTGACAAAGATAATTGATCTGATCAGCCACATATAAATATGATAAGCACCTCAATTAGATACTCTAGAAAGTCATTAGCATGGTATTAGAACGAATTACAAGAATATTCCCTAAGTTATTCTCAACTATATAGTCTAGCATTATCATAATTAGTGCAAGCATACTTAGCAATCATTGTGAGACAAGACTACGCCCACGCATAGTGATATTAGCAAGGTAAATGAGAAACATAGCAATCACTCCCCTATAATAATATTGCTCTGCCAGCCCAATACACGAGAGGGGGACTATATAAGAATCAATGAAGCTGTCACTATCACGAACTACCCCACGATCTGGCATATTGGGTACAATCGCAGATAAATACGGTATAAGCACCACGCCTACACAATATCTATCATTTACCCATGGATCCGATGGATAAATGCTATATGATCCTAAGCATGTATATAGATCCAATCTAACTAAGCCAAGTACATAACTATGATAAACTAAGAACAATATAATCTTGAATATAAGCAAGTAGAGCAAAGTCATAAGCAATATATTGAAGTAGAACAAAGTCATATTCATAATATTGAAGAACAAAGATAATTAGAAAGCAATTAGAAGCACAATTAGAGAATTACCAAGAATCCTCTTGATAGATCCAGAAACCAATCGAAGATTGACTCCTTCTAGTTCTAATCCTATGTAGCTATGCTAATCTAGATATCTAATTGATGTGGTGGCTCTAATCTTGATCAGAGGCTTCTTCTCCCTTGAGAATAATGAATTAGGGTTGAGAGGCTCTCTCCTCCAGGGGCCAGGGGGTCTGGTTTTATAGTCCCTTCAAGTGAATGTGGGCTGTTGGATCAAACCGACTTAGATTGAACGGTTATCCTTGATCCTTTAGGTCGGTGGAGATCTCCCACGAAGCAGAGTCCTGATTGGACTCCAGAGGTGGGCGGGCGCCCTGCCTCTGGCCCCGTTTCGCCTCCGCTTCGGTCTCGTGGCTTCTGGAGTCTTCTAGATGTAAGATAATTGCGCGGCACGTTAATATCTCTAAGTAATCCCGACGTGTGGGCCTTTCTTCCATATTTCCTGATAACCCCCTGCAGAAATAGACAAACACCAAAATTCGTGGAATTTTGTCAGATAAAACCCTAATTCTAGATGTTGATTTCATTTGGATCTTTTTCTTATTTATTTGATAATTAAATTTGATACTTAAGGACCATCAACAAACTCCCCCAAGCTTACCTCTTGCTCGTCCCTGAGCAAGGATAGACTCAGCTATGGATCAGAAGTTGCTGCAATATCTTTAAAATTTGACGGTACACATACTTTTAAATAAGATCTCATCTCTGAGTTAGAGTAAACTGTCAAGACTTAAAACTTACTTACTTTACCTCCACCATGGGACTTGTAACTGTCACTTCTGTCTTGAGTAGTTAAAAGATAGAACAGTCTAGCCAAGTGCCATGTCTCTTATTCTTGATCAGCTATAGCTCTGGTGTTTTTTACAGATTTTCAAATAAAACTTAGAGATTCCTTGTATGATTCTCTCAAATCTCTCTTTTGTGGTATTTCTGGATCGTTACCAAGGCAGTGATGGTATATGCCTTCTCTCAAGATATGTAGTATTTGTGGTATAAAGCATAGTGACATTGTCTTCTCTCTCACCCTACTCTAATAAGGCTTTAATATCTGGAGCTCATAGGTGGGAGATAAAGTATACATACTTACAAGACATGTGTTGCATAATCAAACCATGGATCCAAAGAAACAAATCAATAAGCCAAATCAAGATGTGCATGTGTGGCGAATGAATGATGTATGGTGATGATGGTGATAATAATGGTGAAAGCCTAATTCTACTTTTTGCTCTTTTGAGGGGATACATACCTTCCTTGCTTTTTGAATTTATGAGGAGAATGAGATGCTCTTCCTTTTTTTTCTTTTCTCTCATGTGGGTATCTTGTACCCCTAATTCTACTATCGGACACTTGTCCATTTTTACCTCTCGTCTCACTCTTTTTTTTCTTTTGAGGTTCCGAGAACTTGCTCCTTTTTATTTCCTCGTATCTCTCTTTTTTTAGAGCACTCATCTCTTGAGATAATATAGCAAGTAGTAGTAACAAGATAACTTGAGCATTTATTTCACAAGGAAAAATAGAAATATTTTTGTTATTCTCTCCCGGGTTAGGAGTAGAATATTTTTAGGTAGTTCTGGAGATGGAAATGGATGGATATATGTGGATGGTACTTCCGGAGTAGAAGTAGCATATATGAGTGAACGTGCAAGTGAAATCTTGATTTAACCACATGACAAGCTCCTAAGGGACTACACAGCTTGACTACACTCAATGCTCATAAGCAGTAAATAGTAAATGTGTGGCTCAAAGTCTAGCAAGCATGTATATATGGCTGTGGTAGGAATTTAAACTCTCATCATACAGGAACTCATCATGCAACATTTTAAAGATTTTCAAAGATAAAATTCTCCAGAATTCTAGCATCTCTAGGAACAGATAAACAGCAGCTCAACCTTCCCATATCATATCCATTAACAACTTAGACTTCAGATCAAGTTTTCATCCCACAAGTTTAGGTCTAGAGCAAGCTTTAAATTATAACAGTTATATCTAAACTTGAGAGAGAACTTAAAATATGCAAATTAGGCAGAGCAACTATTCATCATATCCATTTTGACTGGGACATCAGTTACTGTTCCTTTAACCTCTTGATCGTCTATTTTGACTGGGACATCAGTTACTGTTCCTTTAACCTCTTGAAATGTCTGATCTGCCATCTGGAGCTGAATGTATGTTGGTTTTAGGGGCATGGTTCCGAACAAGAGACGATAGGTGACTGCGGCCATTATGTTGACGCCCGATCCGGTGTCGCAAGTCGTCTTGTAGAAGTTGTATCCATTTATGGAGCAGTAGATGCTTGGCATTCCTAGGTCGTCCTTCTTGGTCAAAAACGGTGACTTAAGTTGATGATCTTGGCCTCCATGAACTGCAGTGACCATCTTAGCTGACTCGGGCCACACTTGCTTGTTCCTGTTCCTTCTGTTGGTCCTCTTCCTTGATTGACGTCTGGATTGATCTGGGATTTGTGTAGTCTTGTTCTTGAAGAAAAATGTCTCCTTCCTCCCTTTGATATAGAAACTGATCTTGGCAGCGCTAGCGTAGATGACAGCTCCTGCGGTGTTTAAGAATGGCCTCCCTAAGATGATGGGTGCCCTCTCATCATTTCCGGTCTCTACCACTACGAAGCCTGCTGGGGCATATAAGGTACCAACTCGGACACAAAGGTTCTTCAATATTCCCTTTGGAAAACTTATCGTCTGATCTGCAAACTGCAAACACAAGGTTGTTTCTAATAAAGGATATGTGAAGAATTTTTCATAGAGTACCCTGGGTATAATGTTGACGCTGGAGCCAAAGTCGCAGAGTGCTTCTGGGAAGTCCACCATGCCGATGGAGATCGGGATGACAGGGCATCCTGGATCGCCTCTCTTGACCGGCAGAAGGTCACTAGTGAATTCAGTGACGGGGTTACTCCAATTACCTGCATCAAACATGTCTACAAGATTTGCAGATTCTATTCCTTCCGGTTGTGATGGTATACCGGGGTTAGTTGTAGGAACAGCAGCAGCTATTTGATTTAACTGAAATTCAATCATTTTATTAAAGCTAATTTGATTCTTGATGGCAGTAGAGAAATTATCCATTCTATTATTTATATTTTCTAGCATTTTATCATTAGATGCCAATTTCTTAGATAGGTTATCCATTAGCTTTCCTTGATTAGACACTAACTCTCTCAAAGGTGGAAAATTATTATTATTATTGTAAGAATTGTTACCTTGATAATTACCTTAGTAGTTAGGCCTCTGTTGATTCCAACCTTGATTTTGTTGAGGATGGTTGTAGTAGTTGTTGTTGTTATTGTTGACGTAGTTCACATCCTCAAGTATCTCAGGGCAGTGGTTGCCTGAGTGTCCAGTGTCTCCACACTCCTCACAAGTCATGTGAGAGTCGTAGATGTGCATAACTTCTTTCTTATCTCCAGCTCTATCATCGAGCTTCTTCATGAGTAGGTCTAGCTTTGCAGACAGCATATCTACCTCCTTCAGCTGATGCATACCTCCACCTCTCTTGCGTGTTTGGGTCCTCTCTTCATTCCAGCTTTGGTTGGACGCCATCTTCTCCACAAGAGCTGTGGCTTGTGGTATGGTAAGTGATAAGAATGCTCCTCCAGCTGCAGCATCCATGGTTTCTCGGGCACTGTTGCCGAGCCCATGATAAAACGTCTGCATCAATAGCCAACTCTCCATTCCATGATGGGGACATTCTAGGATGTAGTCTTGAAAGCGCTCCCATGCTTCTGGAACAGATTCATCATTTTGTTGCTGAAAACTTGTAATCTTCCCATGGAGAGCATTGGTCTTGCCCTTGGGAAAGAACTTAGCCAGGAAGTTTGTTGAGCAGAGTGCCCACGTAGTATTCTTCTCCTTTGTAGCATAAATCCACTGCTTCGCTCTTCCTAACAGTGAGAATGGGAAGAGGCGAAGTAGTATAGCATCTCTGGGGACTCCTGATATGGTAAATGTGCTGCAAATCTCCAGGAAGTGTTGGAGATGAGCACTAGCATCTTCGTGTGCCTTCCCACAGAACTGGTTGGATTGCACCTTGTTGATAAGTCCAGGCTTGAGCTCAAAGTTGCCGTCGATCTCTGCAGCAGGTCCAGTGCGGATGTTGTCCGTAGTGGGAGCTGAGAACTCGCGGATTGATTTGTTCGCCATGGCTTCGAACTCGGAAGACGAGTTCCGGTGATCTTCTTGATTGGATGAAGCTTCTTGCTGAAGTGTTGATGATCTCTTCTTGAGCTTGGCTTTAGTTCTTCTGAATAACGCTTCGGGATTGTCAACAAAATTTCCTGGAAGTTGTCTTCTATTCATACATTCCCCTGCATAAGATAAAATAGAAAAATATCAGGGTAAAACTGTATGAGAGAATAGATAAGCTCAATCATATTAGTGATGCGAATGATAACTCAAAATCTTTTATTCCATTCCTGATTAGTAATCAACCTTCCCCGGCAACGGCGCCAAAAATGCTTGTTGGGTATTCTTAACATCATTACCAAAAGTAGACTAAGTTCTCGAAATCTAGTAATGGTGCCAAAAATGCCAAACCTATCCCTCACACCACTTAAGCCAAGTTGTCATCCCCAGCATGACATGAGAGACGCGGTATTGAAATATGCAATTGCTCTTCTAAATAAATAATGAATGGGATCTGCAAGCGCACAGATTAATACCGATGTAGCATTTTAACCGGGAAGTATTCCAAGTATCGTTATTTATATTTTTACCACTAGGAAGGGATTAGCAATCATCAATATTGATTACAGAATAGAATATGAGATTGAGCATCTATCATTGCATGTATAATTGAGAACAGTTATCTAACTCTTTCATACAGGGGTAAGTGTCACATAAAAGATATATGAAGTAATGAATAGTGACAAAGAAAATTGATCTGATCAGCCACATATAAATATGATAAGCACCTCAATTAGATACTCTAGAAAGTCATTAGCATGGTATTAGAACGAACTACAAGAATATTCCCTAAGTTATTCTCAACTATATAGTCTAGCATTATCATAATTAGTGCAAGCATACTTAGCAATCATTGTGAGACAAGACTATGCCCACGCATAGTGATATTAGCAAGGTAAATGAGAAACATAGTGTTGACACCATTTTTGGGCACGTGTCCAGGATGGCAGGACAGGGTGGCAGTACGATGCGGGTTGCTGGTAAGGATGGTTGCCGATGAGGGAAAGGTTGAATGTGACTAAGTCCTCAGACAGTAATATGGTGCCGATGACCAAGTAAAAGGGTCTGCCGATGACTATGGCGAGGGGATTGCCGATGACGCGAAGGAGGAGTCCGGAAGCTGCCAGTTGTCATGTGGAGGAGTTTCGGTTTGTCACGAAGGATGGTTTTATTATTTCCTTATGTTATTCGTATCGTTTTGTATACGGGTTCCGTGTAATTTGGAATTCGAATTCTAATCGTGTCTGGTCGTAGCTCTTTGAGCAGGGTATAAATATAAGCCCTAAGACCTTGTAATCAGGACATCTATCAATCAATCAAACACACGTTTTTACTCATATTCCAGCATCTACTTTTCGACGACTTCGTCATACTTTTTTCCTTTTATTACGAGTTCTTAGGAATTTGTCGACTTAAGCTCGGCGTATTCTCAAGTTCCGCGTGAGTACCTCTTAGCCGTGACATCCGGGCGTATCGCTGTTGTCAGGACTAAAGTATTCGAGTTATCACCTTTGCCGATAGTAAGGTCAAATCGGCTGGCACGCCTTAACGTTTGAATCGGGTATTAGCCCTTTGTGTTTGCAGATCAGTTTTGCATCAACACATCTTTTGGCACGCCCAGTGGGACAGATTCAAGATCAACATGTCAATCTCCGACCTCGATCAAGACAACGTCATCCCCGTGACGGAAGCTAACCTCAAGGATGAGCAGAAGCAAGCTATTGCTCAAGCTATGGAAGAGTTCAAGCAGCAATGCCTGAAGTCTTTCAGCATAAACAGGAGCGGCGAAGTGGTCCAGAAAGATGCACTGCCGGCACCACGGCAGGTCACCTTCGACGCTAATCCTGGCAAGCTTCAAGACATGGTTGACAATGCCATCAATCGAGCGCTGATCAACCAAGCTGGTGTATTGTCTAACACGGTGTTCAACGCCGTGGCAAGAACTTTCAAGGAAGGACAAATCCCGCCGGATTATGTGGGCCCTTCCCATCATCAACCCACGGCACCAGAGGTCACGACTCCATCGGCTGCCTTGACGAGTGCAAGTGCACAGTCTGCCGTCCCTCCAAGTACATTGGGGACTACCGGTGCACTATCTATGCCGATGGCAACCAACCCCCAAATTTCAGTTGGGCAGCATAAACTGACGACAGATATGTTGGCATCGGCAATGTCAGGGTTAAATCTTCCCCCCAACTGGTGGGGTTATGGTATGCCTCCAGAGTTGACGCCGGGAACATCACAGACAACTGACATGAGGGGCAAAACTCCTATGACGTCGGTACCTCCCAATGTGCCGGTGAACCAGAGTCCTCGGTATACCACAACTACTACTGCAAGGCCTCACACTGGAAATCCTCAAGATTCAATGTTCCAGATGCCCAACGCATCGGCAGAGTCAATGCTGATGCAACAGAGGCCTATGGCCCAGTCGGGGTATGTCAATTCAACGACGATACCCAATTACCAATCATCGGCGGCACCTATGCCGATGAACGCTAATAATGGATGGCTTGGACAACAAGCCTTTCCACAGTCGCCCCAGCAGGGTTATCAGACTACGGGGTTCCAGCAAGGGCAGGTTTATCCCGGGTTCCAAGGTCAGGGAATGTCCAACCAGCCAATAAATTTTGGACAGCAACTCGGAGGACAGCCAGTCGGTGGACAGCAGTTTGGTAGTCCGCAGATTGGAGGACAGGTGACCAATACGATGTTCCATACAGGTCAGGTCCCAAACAGACACGTGGAGGTTTGCCACCAAGTGCCGGATCCGCAGCTGCCTCATCGGCAAGATGCCGATGCTTATTGGGCCGATAAGATTGCTGAAGTAATGAAGGAACAATTCGGGATAAAACCCAAAGTCAACACTTATTCTTACCGGACACCGTATCCTCCAGCGTATGATTTGATCCCGCTTCCACATCGGTACAAGGTACCAGATTTTACAAAGTTTTCCGGACAGGACGACACGTCAACCATGGAGCATGTCAACAGGTTCATTATTCAATGTGGAGAAGCTGGTAACAGGGACGAATTAAGGGTTCGTCTATTTTCATCATCATTGTCTGGATCGGCCTTTACTTGGTTCATATCATTGCCTCCCAATTCAGTAATTACTTGGGCCGATCTAGAGAAGCAATTCCACAGATACTTCTTCTCGGGGGTTCATGAGAAGAAGATCACCGACTTGGTCAAGTTGAGGCAACGTAATGATGAGTCGGTTGAGGGATTTGTGCAGAGGATACGAGAGGTCAAAAATAAATGCTATAGCCTGGTTCTGGATGATCGGCAGCTAGCCGATTTGGCTTTCCAGGGTTTGTTGCCACACATCAGGGATAAGTATGCCTCTCAGGAGTTTGAAAGTTTAAGTCACTTGGTGCAGAGGATATCTGATCAAGACATCAAGCCTTTCGAGCCTAAGAGGGCATGGAATAAAAAAGTGTCATTTGTTGACGAAGCAACAAGCTCAGATTCCGACGAGGAACCAGTAATCGGTTTGGCAGAGTGGGTAAAAAACAAGAAGCCGATGTCTTGTCCTTTTGGGCAGAAGGAACCAGAGAAGTTTGCATTTGACACCGCCAAGGCCGATAGGATATTTGACTTTCTACTTCAGGAAGGTCAAATCAAATTGTCACCCAACCACGTGATCCCGTCGGCAGAAGAGTTGAAGAGGATGAGGTATTGCAAGTGGCATAATGCAACTTCACATGATACCAATGAGTGTAAGGTATTCAGACAACAGCTGCAATCGGCCATAGATTCAGGGAGAATCAAGTTTGATAGTTCCAAAGCCCAGAAGCCGATGAAGATAGACCAACATCCTTTCCCGACGAACATGTTGGATGCTAAGGGGAAGGCTAAGGTCTTAACGTCGGAGACAGCTGAGAAGAGTGCATCGGTAGATCCTCAGCATCAAGTTACTACCGCCGATGCAAGAAGTAAGGGCTTGGTCCAGGAAGGAGCTAGCTCAGGAAGAATTCCTCGATCTGGTATTGTCATAACTCATAGAAGGCCTCGAGAGAGATGGCAACAACGGGAAGATCGGTACCGGCGCCAGCAGGAAGATTATCAACGGGAAGAAGAAAGACGCCGACAGGAGTGGAATCGGCACAGGGATCATTGGAATTGCCCATTCTTCATCCATTGTTGGGAGGAAAATATCAAGCTTCCTACTGTCAGAGACTGCCCTGAATGCAACGGTTATGACCGGTACGACAGGAACGATCGGCGTTATCATGATGATGAACGACGATTTAATGGGCCAATCAGAGGAAGAGCGTCAGTTCATGATCGGCTGGGGGGCAGGCTTAGTGTTCACGATCGGCTCGGTGACCGTGTCCAGTATTTTCCCAGGAACCAGGAAGAGCTTGAGGAAATGGCTAATGCGCGGGTTCCCGATGAGTTCATATTTTGCAGAGATGCTAACACACATCGTATGGAGTCAAGGGAGAACCGACGCCCGGCAGTAAGGCAAAGGCCACTTCCTCCATGGTGCCCTCAAGGATTAACCAAGACACAGAAAAGGAGGTTGCAACGAGAAAGGCAAGAGGAGTTAAATAAAGGAGAAAGTTCTGAAAGTCGGCAGCCGGCAGACACTAAGAAGGAAGGTCCATCGGCAGGCGTCAACATGGTATTCATGTTGCCGATGGAGTTTCTTGCACCAGCCAGTGATGATGAGTTGGGATTTTCTGATCAGATAGCTCAGTTGGCTCTGGATCCGATGACGGCTATCTTTGAGAAACCTGCCGATAACGAGAGGCAGCATCTTAAAGCTTTGTTCCTCAAAGGAAGGGTTGATGGGCAGCCAATGACCAAGATCCTAGTTGATGGTGGAGCTGCTATTAATATTATGCCATATGCAGTATATCGGAAGCTTGGGAAAGGGGACCAAGATTTGACCAAGACCGATATGATGCTCAAAGACTTTGAGGGAAACGTGTCTCCGGTCAAGGGGGCGATATGTGCAGAGTTGACCATCGGCAGCAAAACCTTGCCGACAACCTTTTTCGTGATCAGCGGGAAAGGTGCCTACAATTTATTATTGGGGAGAGATTGGATTCATGCCAATTGTTGTGTCCCATCTACAATGCATCAGTGCTTGGTTCAGTGGGTAGGTGACAAGATTGAGATCGTCCCAGGGGATTCTTCTTATGTTATCGCATCGGCAGAAGCAGATACTTATGAAAAGACTAGGTGCATTTCAGGAGAAGTTTGGGAGAAAGATTTTCTCAAAGTTGCCGATTATGAGATTCCACCGATCCAAGCAGTCGGTTCTGACGACGGTTTTTAATGGATAGATTCGCCGATGATGGAAAATTGGGCCAGGGATTCACGTCGGCCGATGATTTGGTAGAAGTGGATATAGGTAGTGGTGATAAGCCTAGGCCTACTTTTATTAGCGCTAGACTAGATCCTGAGTGTAAACGGCAATTAACTAGTTTGTTAAAGGAATATAAAGATTGCTTTGCTTGGGATTATACAGAGATGCCTGGTTTAGACCGATCAATTGTTGAACATCGGTTACCCATCAAGTCTGGATTTCGGCCACATCAGCAACCAGCCCGCCGATGTAATCCCAACATTCTACCTGATATAAAGGCCGAAATCACTAAACTTATTGAAGCTAAGTTTATTCGGCAGTGTCGGTATGCCGAATGGATTTCCAATGTTGTTCCGGTTTACAAAAAGAACGGGAAGCTTCGAGTGTGCATTGATTTCAGGAATCTCAATAAAGCTACGCCGATGGATGGATACCCAATGCCTGTTGCCGATCTACTGGTTGATGCTGCGGCTGGCCATCGGGTCATCAATTTCATGGATGGTAATGCGGGTTACAATCAAATATTCATGGCAGAGGAGGATATTCCAAAAACCGCATTCAGGTGTCCTGGTCATGTTGGATTGTTTGAATGGATAGTCATGACTTTTGGGTTAAAGAATGCTGGTGCTACTTATCAAAGGGCTATGAATTTCATATTTCATGAGTTCATCGACAAAATCGTAGAAATTTATATTGATGATGTGGTGGTTAAGTCTGGAGATTTTTCAAAGCATCTTGCCGATTTACGAAAAGTGTTGGAGTGCACCAGGAAGCATGGATTGAAGATGAATCCCAACAAGTGTGCATTTGGCGTATCGGCAGGGCAGTTTCTTGGTTTTATGGTACATCAGAGGGGTATTGAGATTAGTCGAAGATCTATTGATGCCATCAATAAAATAGTGGCCCCTACCAATAAAACCGAGCTCCAATCCTTGATCGGCAAGGTGAATTTTATCAGAAGATTTATATCGAATTTATCTGGGAGAATTCGTGCTTTCAGTCCCCTTCTTAAATTGAAAGCCGATCAAGAGTTTGTTTGGGGAGAAGAACAGCAGTTGGCTCTGGATGAGATCAAAAAGTATCTAGTGGATCCTCCAGTTTTAGTTCCACCCCAACAAGGGAAACCCTTCAAATTATATTTATCTACCGATGGATCGGTTATCGGTTCAGCTTTAGTTCAAGAATTTGAAGGGAAGGAGAGAGTAATTTATTATCTGAGCAGGAGGTTGATTGATGCTGAAACCAGGTATTCGGCCATAGAGAAGCTGTGCTTGTGCTTATATTTCTCATGTATCAAGCTAAGACATTATCTGTTGTCGGCAGAATGTGCTGTTGTTTGCAAAGATGACGTGGTCCGATACATGCTATCCATGCCGATTATGAGTGGTAGGATCGGTAAGTGGATTTTGGCGCTGTCGGAGTTCGATTTGCGTTACGAATCGACTAAGGTGGTCAAAGGGCAGGTTATGGCCGATCTTGTGACTCAGCATTGCGGTCTAGTGGAGACCTTGGAAATTGCACCCTGGGCGCTCTTCTTTGATGGATCTACCTGTGACCGAGGAGCAGGAATCGGTATTGTATTAGTTTCTCCTAAAGGGAGGAAGTATGAGTTTTCCTTGCCGATTGTTGCTACATCAACAAATAATCAGGCTGAGTATCAAGCTCTGATCAAGGGATTGGAGTTGTTAAGAGAAGTTCGTGCTGATGCTGTTGAAGTATTCGGAGATTCCATGTTGGTTATAAATCAATTGGTCGGAAGCTATGAATGCCGAAGTGAAGTTCTCATAACCTATTTCGAGAGAGGTATGCAACTGTTAAAAGAATTCAAGAACTTCCGATTGGAGCATGTTCCCCGATTGCATAATGAAGACGCTAATCGGTTGGCCCAGCATGCCTCGGGATATCAGCCAATGATTAATGCGACATCGGCAGTCAGTGCCGGTGATTGGAGGGAAGAAATTATTGATTATCTAAAAGATCCATCCAAAAAAGTTGAAAGACGGGTTCGATTTCAAGCAACCAAGTATGTGATCCTTGAAAATGAATTGTATTATCGAACTATCGACGGAATTCTTCTCCGATGCTTGGGTGATGATGAAGCCAGAAGTTTGATGGGAGAAATCCATGAAGGAGTGTGTGGAGCGCATCAGTCAGCTTTTAAGATGAAGTGGATGATTCGAAGGAATGGATATTTTTGGCCAACCATACTTGAAGATTGTTTTAAATATTTCAAGGGATGTCAAGGTTGTCAAAAGTTCGGTAATATCCAGAGAGCACCCGCATCGGCTATGAATCCTATAATAAAACCTTGGCCGTTCCGGGGATGGGCCATCGATCTGATCGGCCAGATTTATCCACCATCTAGCAAAGGGCATAAATTCATTCTAGTTGCCACTGACTATTTCACCAAGTGGGTCGAGGCTATTCCTTTGAAGAAAGTCACATCGGCCAATATGATTGATTTTGTGAAGGAGCATATTATTTACCGATTTGGGATTCCCCAAACGATTACTACCGATCAGGGCACCATGTTCACGTCGGGGGAGTTCGATGAATTCGCAATCGGTATGGGAATTAAAGTGTTGAATTCTTCTCCTTACTATGCTCAAGCCAATGGGCAGGCCGAAGCGTCTAACAAGGGAATTATCAAGCTTATTAAACGAAAGATTGAAGAAAATCCTAGGCGGTGGCATACATTGTTGAATGAAGCACTGTGGTCTTATCGGATGGCTTGTCATGGATCAACCAAGGTGTCACCTTATCAATTGGTGTATGGACATGACGCAGTTTTGCCTTGGGAGATTAAGGCTGGATCTAGGCGATTATCTTTTCAAGATCAATTGGCTGCCGATGATTATGCCACTTTAATGACCGATGAGTTAGATGATTTAGCAGGGCATCGGTTAAAGGCTTTAATGAGTATAGAAGAAAATAAGAAGAGAGTTGCCAGATGGTATGATAAAAAGGTGAAGGCTAAGGAGTTTGCCGATGGGGATTTGGTATGGAAGTTGATTTTGCCAGTCGGGACTAAAAGTTCAAAGTTTGGGAAGTGGTCTCCTGATTGGGAAGGTCCTTATCGGATAAAACGCTCAGCTCCTGGTAATGCCTATATTCTAGAAACTCTCGAAGGAGTTGAATTTCCCAGAGCGTTAAATGGCAAATATTTGAAGAAGTACTACCCCAGCATATGGATCGATGCATAAAAGGTTAAGTGCCGATAACACTCCTATCGGCTGAATTTAAATGTTCAAGGGCAGACTTAATGTTTCAAAAGATGCCGATAACAGTCTTATCGGCTAGACTAAAAGCTAAAAATGGAGAAACAAAGGTGTGTCGCCGATGAAAGCTTCAGATGTTCAGCAGCGCTTGGATTGCAGATATGGCGCGCAGCCGAATCTGGTTGGCTGTCTCTATCTCTTTGATATCGTCATCGGCAGAACCTTCAATTGGCTTCAGCTTCCTCTTCAGTTGCAGCGCTCTACGACCATGGACGTTTCGTTCCTGTTCAAGATGCTTGATGGTCTCCGGTAGTTGACTGTCTTCTTGCTGGGCTTGGGACAGGGCGTCTTCTACTTGCTTGAGTTCAGCCAGCAGAGCTTCTCTTTTTGCCGATAGATCAGACATTTTCTGCTTCAGTGCATCACCTGAGGACTTTAAGATGCCGATGTTCTTATGTTTCTCATCGGCTAAGCGTTTTTCTTTCATCATCTCCTCAGAGAGCTGGATTTGAGCAGCTCTGTCGGCAAGGCGTCGAGTAGCTCTCTGGTACTGTAGCTGGCGGCTTTCTAGATGTGCAGCGTGGAAGAGTGTTTCTTCGGCATCGGCAGGAATTTGGCCTCTAAGAGTCTTGAACAGGGCCTTGGCTGGGTCAGAATCGTCGACCAGTTGAGTTGTGTCTTGATGAAGTATGGCCGATAGCTCCTCCAGCCTAGCTCTGGTTTCTGCCGATACAATTCCAACTGCCCGAGAGGAGCTTGCTTCCTCGCCTTCTTCTTCGAAGATATCAATAGCGAAGGAGAACAAGCTGTCGGGAGAATCTTGTTCCTGAAAATGAAAATGAAATAGGTCAATTTTATGGTCAAAACTTCGGCAGATGATACCGATGGAAAAGTGGATGACTTACTTGCTTCAAGGCGATTTCCTGCCGTTGACTCAGAGAGGCCGATGGAGCTGCAGGTTGATCGGCAAATGTTGCCGATAGAACGATATCGCCTGAAAGAGGACAGGAAGGATTATAAGAATAAATGAAAATAAGTTTATCGGTAGGAGTATTGTTGGGATATGTTACCCGGAAGAGGAACAACAGTTGTTTGAATTGAGGAAACCGCCGATGATATAACTGGACCTGCCGGGCCAGTTGTTTGTTCACCTATGTCAGCTGACGTACCTGCCGTTTGAGGTTCTTCTTGCTGAGGTTCTTCCATCTGTGGTGCTTCCTGTATTGATTGAGGAGATGGTGCTTGTTGTGCCTGCACTTCTGGAGGAGAAGGGGAAGATTCCACCGGGATTGGAGACACCGGAGGAGGAGGAGGAGTTGCCACTTTCTGACGCTTTGTTCCAGTCTTAGCACCTTGGATGCCTTTCCTCTTTGGCTGGCTAGACTGGGGGGGATCGGCACCTTGGCGTTTGGCTTTTGCCGATGCACCAGTTTGCTGCAACAACGATAAAGAGTTTATGAGCACAGATAACCGATATAAAGATAGTCAGCATAAATAAAAAAGGGGTTTAACAGATTGCCTTGAAAGCTTGCGCCAGAGTGGAAGCAGTTACCGTTGGTGATGTCTGAGTTTTCCTGGTGGTAACTTTCTTGAGACGCGCGCCCCGGTGCACGATGGAAGCCAGAGTGGGAGCATTGTGGCCGATTGAGGAGATCGGGCCTGATGGGAATAAGTCGATCGGCTTGCCACTCCTGCTAACCGATGGGGGGGTGTTGTCAATCTGCAAAAAGAATACAGGGGTAAGTTACCGATGGGAATAGTATTGGAAAATGAGACATCGGTTTAAAATACTTACAGTGTCGTCAGGGACTTCGTATTCGGGGTCGATCATGCCGCGGTATGAGAGGGCCGATCTGCAAAAAAGATTCTCCTTCCATTCTGCCCACCATAGCTTGTATGCTTGAGTGATAAAGGCAGCTGGAACCCATTCTGACAGATCTGCATCTGTATCGGCATTTGGTGGTAGCTGGGCTACTCGAGTCCACTCGAGGAGGTTAGCGATGGGTTCTCTGGGCTTTATTACATCGGCATAAGGAAGTGCGATCGGCAATTGGCCGAAAGCTAGCTGGCGAGCTAATGCCGATGGATTATAAAATTCATAAGTTTGGGGAGAAGTTTTCGTGCTGCCGAAGAAGTTCACTGGTATGGCTCTGGGAGTCACGATTGCCATCATCACCTCATTGTCCCTATCAAGAGCTTCGTCGAACGGATTGAAGGTCAGAGGGAGCATGCTATCTGGGTCGTCATAAGCCAGCCATGGTCGTTCATCTCTGGCCAGACCCTCATACAGCGTTTCGAAGAATCGGCCGATCTGATCCGGAGTGTTCCCTGAACCGGGTAAAACTATAACAGCTTCGCCAAAGTTCAGGGGGGCACGTGTTGCCGATTCCTCTTCACCCAACACATGGTTCTCGGCTATATCTCTTGGGAAGTGCTGAGAGAACAAGTTGAGATCGAGGCGCTTGTGCAGGTGCAGATTGAGCCACATATTAATAAACCACCAAGGACCTCCCAAGTTGCCGATAGGTTGGCCGAGCAGGAGTTTCTGGACTATCTGATGAAGAAGGTGATAAACAGCGCCGAGCAAATAACGGCCGAGAGGAAATTGACCACCGCTAGCCAGTCTTTCTGCTGCCGATAGATAGACAGAAGTCGGTCCTGCCGATCGACCACAGAATACAAACTTGTCTAGCCACATGTTCAGGAAGGTGGTTTGTTCCTTTATGGTGACAGGCCCTCTCCCGCGGTACTTCTGGATGTACCCTGACCAGCCGCCGATAGCGCGAGTCTCCACTTTGGCACTGGGGGCAGCATCAAAAAAGTGGGTGCTATCGGCAGAAGATATGTCCAACCCAGTAAGCATGGCTACATCGGCAAGGGTAGGAGAAGCAGGGCCGTGGCCAAAAACAAAAGCGTTGAGAGTGTCTGACCAAAAGTAAGATGCGGCTATCAGCAATGACTCGTTCCTATGCATATCGGCAATGGACAGCCTAATGCATTGAGCTAATTTCCTCTCACCCCATTGAACTTCATAAGAGTTGCTGACCCTCAAGAACCAGTCTTTCCACCCTACAGTGGGGCTAGGCCAAGAGCGAAAGGTGTCCTTCCATAGATCTAGAGCAAAGTTTTCAGCTCTAAAGGGAATCCTGTTGGTTTCTGCGTTGATAAGGTCGGTTGGATCTGGATCCCCTAGAGGGCCGAGGCATTGAAGATGTGGTTGATCGGTAGGAATGACAATTTTGTTGGATAACTCCTGGTGTTTTGGGGAATAAGGATACAAAGAAAAAGGAGAAGGAAATATTCGGTAAGGTAAATCGCAGATGAACAGGAATGCAGGAAAAAGGTACGGCAGATGAGATGGAAGTCTGACCTCAGGGACGACGAAGCCAACGGCCATCTTGTCGTGAAGGGGACGCTGGAAGACGCCGGAGTTGATGAAGAAGAATGCTTGTCGGAGATCTTGAGGATTGAGAATGGCGCCGCCGCTGGAAAAGTGAAGTTGGATGGCAGAATGATGTAATGGGGGAGGAGTGCCCAAGAAGGAACTATTTATAGGGCAAGATGGACAAGGGCAAATCTGACTTATTTCTTTGCCGCATCCGAGAAACCCGAGGGTACTCAAGTGGATATGGTAACTGTTCGCACGATAATCCAGGGATTGTGCAGGTGATTTGACAGGAAGCGGTCATTATCTAAAGATATTTTACTGTGCGCGATCTCCTGGTCGGTCCATCGGTGATATTCTATAACGGTCGTCCTGCCGATGGGCGGATAGAGGGGAAGTAACCGTTTTTGCGAATATCCTGGGCAGAACATCGGCAGATCTTTGTAACGGTATTGTTGCCGATGTACGACTAAGAGAGATACCCGTTTGGGAAGTTGTGGATTTCGAGGGATCTGCGGAGGATTAGGATCAGAGTTGCCCAGATTGAGGTTGTCGGTTACCAGATTAGGAGCATTAATTGCAGAGAAGACATCATTACTGCAGAGAATTTCGGAGCATTAATAGTTTTATACTCCGAAACTGGGGGGCATGTGTTGACACCATTTTTGGGCACGTGTCCAGGATGGCAGGACAGGGTGGCAGTACGATGCGGGTTGCTGGTAAGGATGGTTGCCGATGAGGGAAAGGTTGAATGTGACTAAGTCCTCAGACAGTAATATGGTGCCGATGACCAAGTAAAAGGGTCTGCCGATGACTATGGCGAGGGGATTGCCGATGACGCGAAGGAGGAGTCCGGAAGCTGCCAGTTGTCATGTGGAGGAGTTTCGGTTTGTCACGAAGGATGGTTTTATTATTTCCTTATGTTATTCGTATCGTTTTGTATACGGGTTCCGTGTAATTTGGAATTCTAATCGTGTCTGGTCGTAGCTCTTTGAGCAGGGTATAAATATAAGCCCTAAGACCTTGTAATCAGGACATCTATCAATCAATCAAACACACGTTTTTACTCATATTCCAGCATCTACTTTTCGACGACTTCGTCATACTTTTTTCCTTTTATTACGAGTTCTTAGGAATTCGTCGACTTAAGCTCGGCGTATTCTCAAGTTCCGCGTGAATACCTCTTAGCCGTGACATCCGGGCGCATCGCTGTTGTCAGGACTAAAGTATTCGAGTTACCACCTTTGCCGATAGTAAGGTTAAATCGGTTGGCACGCCTTAACGTTTGAATCGGGTATTAGCCCTTTGTGTTTGCAGATCAATTTTGCATCAACACATAGCAATCACTCCCCTGTAATAATATTGCTCTGCCAGCCCAATACACGAGAGGGGGACTATATAAGAATCAATGAAGCTATCACTATCACGAAGTACCCCACGATCTAGCACATTGGGTACAATCGCAGATAAATACGGTATAAGCACCACGCCTACACAATGTCTATCATTTACCCATGGATCCGATGGATAAACGCTATACGATCCTAAGCATGTATATAGATCCAATCTAACTAAGCCAAGTACATAACTATGATAAACTAAGAACAATATAATCTTGAATATAAGCAAGTAGAGCAAAGTCATAAGCAATATATTGAAGTAGAACAAAGTCATATTCATAATATTGAAGAACAAAGATAATTAGAAAGCAATTAGAAGCACAATTAGAGAATTACCAAGAATCCTCTTAACAGATCCGGAAACCAATCGAAGATTGACTCCTTCTAGTTCTAATCCTATCTAGCTATGCTAATCTAGATATCTAATTGATGTGGTGGCTCTAATCTTGATTAGAGGCTTCTTATCCCTTGAGAATAATGAATTAAGGTTGAGAGGCTCTCTCCTCCAGTGGCCAGGGGATCTGGTTTTATAGTCCCTTCAAGTGAATATGGGCCGTTGGATCAAACCGACTTAGATTGAACGGTTATCCTTGATCCTTTGGGTCGGTGGAGATCTCCCACGAAGCAAAGTCCTGATTGGACTCTAGAGGTGGGCGGGCGCCCAGGGGAACAGGGCGGGCGCCCTGCCTCTGGCCCCGTTTCGCCTCCGCTTCGGTCTCGTGGCTTCTGGAGTCTTCTAGATGTAAGATAATTGCGCGGCACGTTAATATCTCTATGTAATCCCGACGTGTGGGCCTTTCTTCCGTATTTCCTGATAACCCCCTGTAGAAATAGACAAACACCAAAACTCGTGGAATTCTGTCAGATAAAACCCTAAGTCTAGATGTTGATTTCATTTGGATCCTTTCCTTTGTTTATTTAATAATTAAATTTGATACTTAAGGACCGTCAACAATTGTCACTATTGTAAGGACAATCCGCCACAATATGATTGGGGCAGTTGCACTTGTAGCATAGCCTTACATGCTCCTTGTTATTGAAGTGATCTCTTCTCTTTCTTGTGTGATAGCCCTTCTTCTTCATCATCTTGCCAAATTTGCGGACAAAGAGTGCTAGTGCTTCATCATCACTATCATCATTGGAGCACTCCTCATCACTTGATTCTTCCTTCTTGGCCTTGCCCTTGTTCTTGCTCTTGGATGAAGAGCTAGCTTGGAATGCTACACTCTTCTTCTTCTTATCATCATCATCCTTCTTCATGACCTCATCATCATCATTGTCATTGTATTGATCTTCGGTCATGACATCTCCAAGTACCTCATTAGGAGATACACCGGTCAATCCACCTCTAAAGATGATTGTTCTCAATGTCTTGAACCTCTTGGGCAAGCACATCAAGAACTTGTGAATGAAGTCCTCATCCTTCACTTTCTCACCAAGGCCCTTGAGATCATTGATGATGACTTGGAGCCTATAGAACATCTCTGGTATGGACTCATCATCCTTCATCTTGAAGTTTGATAGTTTGTCCTTGAGCATGTACAACTTGGCACTTTTTACCGTTGTAGTGCCCTCATATGTTTCTTCTAATCTTGTCCACACTTCACTTGCCTTCTCAAGATCTTTGACTTGCTCAAATACATTTGAATCAATGCCATTATAGATTGTGTCGAGAGCCATAGTATTGCATTGCTTGTTTGCTCTCTCATTGTCGGTGGGGTTAGCCGGATCAAGAATCACAAAGTCATTCTCCGTGACTTCCCACACTCTATCATTTATTGATCCAAGGTACATTTTCATCTTTCTTTTCCAATAGTCAAAAGAACTTGTGCCATCAAAGAACGGTGGTTTGCCCCCAACATGTTTGAACACTATTTGAGCCATAATTTGAACACCGAGGTTGATAAGCCTTCACAAAACAGTGACCACGGCTCCGATACCACTTGAAAAGTCCTAATATGGCTAGAGGGGGGTGAATAGCCTATTTAAAAATTCTACAAACTCACTAGAGCAAGAGGTTAGTAAATAACAAAGCGAAGCTTTTTGCTCTAGCTCTAAAGGGGTGTTTGCAAGCCACCTATCCCACAATTCTAGTTGATATAATCACTAGGCACACAAGAGCTATGTCACTACTTGCACTAGAAGGCTACCTAAAGTTTCTATACAAGTAAGTAAGCTACTCTAGTTTGCGGGAATGTAAAAGAGTGGATGAGATATTTATACCACCAAGTAGGGGATGAACCAATCACCAATATAAACAATCAAGCACCGGGAGAATGCCAATCAAACACAATTGAGACACCAATTTTTCTCCCGAGGTTCACGTGCTTGCCGGCACGCTACGTCCCCATTGTGTCGACCAACACTTGGTGGTTCGGTGGCTAAGAGGTGTAACACGAACCTCGTCCTCACTAGGACACCACAAGAACCTACCCAAAAGTGAGGTAGCTCAATGACACGAGCAATCCACTAATGTTGCCTTTGGCTCTCCGCTGAGGTAGGCACAAACCTCTCACAATCACCGGGAGATGGCCACGAACAATCACCAACTCGTGCCAATCCTCCTCCGCTGCTCCAAGCCGTCTAGGTGGCGGCAACCACCAAGAGTAACAAGAAAACCGCAGCCAAATCGATCCCCAAGTGCCACTAGATGCAATCACTCAAGCAAATGCACTTGGAATCACTCCCAATCTCACAAAGATGTATAATCTATGAAGGAGATGAGTGGGAGGTGTTTGCTTAGGCTCACAAGGATGTCAAGTATGTTAAAATACCCAGAGTATATGCCCCAAGCCGGCCAAACACGTATTTATAGCCCCTCAAACAAATAGAGCCGTTGGCTCTTTCACTGGGTGAAAAACGGGGTCACTGGACGCTCTTAAAGGGGCACCGGACGCTCAACACCAGCGTCCGGTGCTCTAACGTCAGCCGCGTGTCAGAGTCTAACGGGAACCTGCAGAGCACCGGACGCTGAGTCCGGTGCACACCGGACTCATGCGCAGAGAGTTCCGCAAACTCGCAGGGTCACCGGACGCAAGCCACCGGACGCACCCTCAGCGTCCGGTGCTCACCGGACCCATGCGCAGAGAGGGTCGCAAAACGCCCGTACACCGGACGCTAACCACCGGACGCTCAAGCCAGCGTCCGGTGCCTATCGTCCGTGCCCTACCCTAGCTGGGCCAGGCACTATCTGCACCGGACGCTCAGACGCAGCGTCCGGTGCTCCAGAAGCCAGCGTCCGGTGAGTGTTTTCTCAGCGAGAAACACTCCCGCGACTTCTCCAAATTTCCCACCGGCGCAATAGAAAATATGCACTTCATTTTCTCGAAAAGCGCCGAATCCCGCCTCGCAAGCTCGGCGGGAGGGGGAGAGGAACCCATCCTCTCTCTACCCTTCAAACTCCACCTCCTTCTCAAAGTGTGCCAACACCACAACGTGTGTATCAACAACTGCACGTGTGTTAGCATTTTCACAATCATTTTCTTCGAAGGAGTTAAGTTAGCTCACTAGGTTCTAAATGCATGCACATGAACAAAGACACCTAGTGGCACTTGATAACCGCTTAGCCAAAGAATTCCCCTCTTTATAGTACGGCTATCTATCCTAAATGTGATCACACCCTCTATGGTGTCTTAATCACCAAAACCAAAACCCTAAGCAATACCTTTGCCTTGATCTCCATAGGGTTTTGTTTTTCTCTTTCTTCTTTTCCAAGTTGAGCACTTGATCATCTTGTGGTTATCACCATCATCACCATGATTATCACTTGCTCCATCACTTGGCATGTACCAACCTCATCAAGTCTACACACACTTAGCATAGAGGTTAGTACTAGGGTTTCATCAATTATCCAAAACCAAACTAGGGCTTTCACTCATGGGGATGTCAAAGGCGAGAGTGCACATCCAAAACTCATCTCCTTCATCATTCACGACCTCACTTGTGTACTACCCGATTTTAAGGATAAAACCAGATATGCACCATATGTGAGTCTTAGAAGCCAAATCTCACATATAGCTACAAATAAGGGGTAATATCAAAAGACAATGCATAAATATATAACGTACTTAGTATAAAAGAGTTAACATTTAATAGCAAACAACGGATAGACAACTAGAACAGTACACCAATCATTTTGAATTTTTGAGTTCAAAAACACTCAGAACAAAAAAACAAAATGTAGAAGCATGAGTGCACAAAAATGTTGCTACACCCTAAGATAAATTTTATTTTGATGAAGAATATTATTTCCTAGGTTTCATGAGCACCAAAAATTCATAATTAAATCATTTTAACTCTATTTCCTAGAAAACAATTTTTACGGTGTTACAAATCTACCCCCTTAAAATGAATCTCGTCCTCGAGATTCGGAAGAGGCACGGATTCCGAAAGAGAAAAAAGGAGCAAGATATTGATAACTATTTCCGCTTCACAACTTGTACTCCAAAGATAAACACTTATGTCTTATAGTCATATCTCGTGAACAAATTTTCCGTAGAATATCTCAGAAGACAATTATCACTTCAAGATATATTAGATATGCATCATCCGGTGATATCAAGGTACTACCCCCTTAAAACGAAGTTGATTGGGGGACACTAGGGACTAGTTCTCCTATCCTTTTTGGGCGCTACACATCATATAGTCTTTTAACTTCGCTGTACCGAGTCTCTTGATCCAAGGTTAGTTTCATCACCAAGTTCCAATTATCGGTACCTTTATCATAGTTAAGTTGCTTCACCCTCATATTGTATATATAACTTTGTTGACTTTGGTGTCATCTGATCCTCATAAGTATCACTCTTTATCCATGAGTATCAGCAATGACATGTACCTCCATTGATGTTAGCACCCTCCAATGGAATGATATCTTGAAACAAACCAACATACCCAACACTTGATGTACTTGTAGATGTTCCAGTCATTAACCACTTCTTCTCCTTGTAACTTCTTTAATTAGGCTACCCCCCTTAAGAAAGTCATTTAGGGGACACACGAAAGGTAGTTTGCATGTTTTCCAGACAAGTTAACTAACCTTGAGAACTTCGGACAGCCCAAAGAACTTATGTGCAAGAGAACAAACAGGTATCCTGAAATTTTCCCGGGATATTAAGAACACCAGCGTAGTAAAACAGGTATAACTCTCATTCTGTTAATCCAATGGATTTATAGCTTATATCGTTAGAAAACTTATGAAATTCACCGCAACTTTCATGTAGAAGACATCCTTAGATTCTGTCTTGAAGCTTAGGTAAAATAGTCAAACATATTATCCATCCTGAAAATGTCTCAGCAAAGGTGCAGTAGTTTCCAGAAGTTATATCTCGAGCTACTTTACTCATCTGGAGATGATCCTTACATGTTTGAAAAGCTTAGAAAATCCTGTACAATTTTCGTGTACAACTTGTTCCTAGATTCTGTCTTTAACTTGGCTGAAAATGGGTAATACCAGATCTGTCCGGATTTTGGAAACAGAACAGAGACATCCAATTGTAAATATTATATCTCGGGTTCTACTTATCCAAATGAGTTCCAGCTTATACCTTTAGAAACCTTAGAAAATTGTCCACAACTTTTCTACAGATCACGTTTCCAAATTCTATAGTTACATTTGTCTCAAAGAGTAAATAACCGAAACTGGTCCAGATTCTTGACAGCACATCTGTATCCTCTTGTGATTTTTGTAACTTCCAAACCATCATAGCTATGAGGATGATTCTTGCGGTCAGAGAAAGAGCTTGAAGTCTAGTTGTTCCCAGAAAAATTTGATAAACTGTGCATGATCAGAACTTGAGATACACCATGATTATTGCAGACTGCTCCAGAAATCAGCAAGGGATAGAAACATGACATAACCAAACCCAACTACTTATTTCATTACTCCTTATGCCTTAGGCCGATAAACTAAATGAAATTTGCAATCATTACAAAAATCCAAATCAAGCATAAACATATAACAAGCCAATTAAGCATTGAAGGTTCACACTTCACTCAACTTGCGATACTATGGTTTTCTTCATAGTAAGGGTAGAGATCCTAAAACTCCTATTCAAAAGACACAAGAAGATGATAAGGGAAGGCTCTAAAAGCATACCAACTCAAGGAGTGAAGATGAGAACAAGAACTTTTAAAATAAGCAACAAGGTAGAGACAAATAGCAAGGATAGAGATATAGTATAGAGGAAAACATAAAGGTTTATAGAACAAGGGTGATATAACAATTTTAAATCTTAAGATGGCCAATTTCTAACTAGGCTTGCGTCCTACAGTCAGCATTGCTTTGATACCACTTTGTAATACCCGATTTTAAGGATAAAACCAGATATGCACCATATGTGAGTCTCAGAAGCCAAATCTCACATATAGCTACAAATAAGGGGTAATATCAAAAGACAATGCATAAATATATAATGTACTTAGTATAAAAGAGTTGACCTTTAATAGCAAACAGCGGATAGACAACTCCAACTTCGGGTATTAACTTCTCTCTACAGGATCCAACAGTCTTGACTGGTTGATCACAAGCCTAAACTTCTCCTGAGGTTTGGGGGAAATTGCAAGAGTGAGTCCATGTCGAACTCCACAAGTATAGCAACTAGATTGTATAGAGCCCACAATCTCATGATCAATGTGACATAAATATTGTAGAGCATTAAACAATAAATAATGAGTATTTTAACACAACAAGAATCATCACCCTTGATGTAAGAATCCCCAAGGCCGCTCGTGACCGTGAGCATGGCTAGTATACCAGTTTTACACTCTACAGAGGTTGTACATCTTTACCCATGAGTCAAGATTTACCCTTTCGCCCGAGATGATCAGCCTCTTAACCCACTACCAAGGAAGGTCGGTAGGGATCACTATGAATCCTTTCAAAGTTTCGTCTAACAAGTTAGGGCCATTAGATTCATTCGGCAGGCAGATATAGAGTCCCCTTCCATGGCACATAACCCGCAGCCTATACACATGGACAGAGGCCACACTATACCCAACGTGTCTAGCCATTCTTACGCCATTTAAGGTAACCGCTAACAAGCTAGAAAAAGGTCCTCATACTGAGCTAAAGCCAGAGCCATTATAGCCCTCATGGTTGCACTGTTGTCCCAGTTATCACTTATAGATAAATCATCAAGTGGCTAAAAGTCATTTTTATCATATATTACTTAACATTAATCTAGTCACAGGATCACGGGTCACAGAAATAACATCCAAATGCTATACTTGCCTTGATCCAATTGCTCTTGCTGATCTTGCTGGTCTTACTGGTTGTCCAAGGCTCTGATCTTAATCACTGAAGCACTCTGGTTCACCAAGAATTACTTATCGTCTAATCTCGGTCATCGATCATCGATCACACAAACAATCGAAGAAAACATACACGAAGCAAACAAGGTTACAATTAGAACAGTACACCAATCATATAAATAGTATGAAAAGTTTATAAAATGATTCTACGCATCGGTACGATCTCACAGACGTAAAGATCACGAAAGTCAGAGTTGAAACGGAGAATATATAATTTTTTGAAGATTTTATATAGAAAAGTAATTAATTAAATAGGGTCACGAAATTAAAAAGTTTTAAACTGAGTAAACAATTTTACTAACATGTAGTGATCATGATTATGAACCTAACACAATTTGAATGGATCAAAACGGAATTAAAATGAGCATTTTATGAGCAAAACAGTTTCAGTGGCAAACTTGTAAATATCAAAAACGTACTTTGAACTCAACCCGGCCGAAACACGCTTTCCAGACGAGCTTGCGTATTCTCCGCAGTACGTCAGGGACGGCGGGTTCTATACTTAAGAACGCCAGGGTCTCTTTAGCAAAAACTCAGGCCGAAAGGGTATCGGCCGATCTGGTGAGTTGGATTAGACACAGACGGTTTAGATTGCGTCTGGGCAGTGTAGGGGTGGCCGCTGGCCAGCATAGGGCACCGGCGCGGCGGCGCCATGGCCGGAGACGGCCGGAACCTCGCCGGAGTTGGCGATTTCGGCGATACAGTCCACCATTCACAAAATAAAATACATGGGGAGCAAGAGGAGCTCCAGGCGCACTCACCCAGGGCACAAACGTGAACAAAGAAGGCTTGGAGCGGCCGGGCGATGATGGATGGCGGACCGGAGTGTCCCTGCACGTACGGCATCGATGAGGGAGTACTGGAGCGCGATAGAGGTTAAAAGAAGAGTCTCAGCACCTTCGTAGACCCGCTTCGAAGCTCGGAACACGATCGATGGTGCCCTAGGTGCGGCAGAGGGCAGGGACGACGGTGCGGCCGAGCTTGGCACCGGCGAGATCCCAAAATCGGGTCCCGGCATTCTTGCGATGACCAAGAGAGCAAATAAACGCGGAGGGGAGGCTAGGGAACTTTATAGAGGCAAGGAAGATCTTCTCGTAGGGATAATCCCGTGGGGACCGGGATTCGGCTCCCGTCCGCTCGGGCCGTGTCCTGCTTGGACACGCGAAGAAGGAGAAGGAAAGGGGAAGGAGACGCTGACCAGTGGGCCTAGGGTGTCAGCGAGAGAAACGGCGGGGTCTGGTTGCCAGTGGAAAGAAGAGTAGGGAGACGCGGCTTGGGCCGGCCTGCTGCGTATCGGGCCGAGGAAGAGAGCGGGCCGTGGGGGAAAGAAAGGGGGAGAGCTGGGCCTTCGCCTGCTGTTCTGCTGGGCCAGGGAGGAGAGTAGGCCGAGGTGGGGGAAAGGTTTAGCTAGGTCTTCGGGCCAGAGGCAAGCGGGGAGGGTGTTGGTTTGTTTTTTCTTTTTCTTTTATTCCAAAGCTATTTGAAACTCAGTTAAAAATTCTTTTCAATCATTTTGAATTTTTGAGTTAAAAAACACTCAGCAAAAAAAAACAAAATGTAGAAGCATGAGTGCACAAAAATATTGCTACACCCTAAGATAAATTTTATTTTAATGAAGAATATTATTTCCTAGGTTTCATGAGCACCAAAAATTCATAATTAAATCATTTTAACTCTATTTCCCAGAAAACAATTTTTAGGGTGTTACATTGTTGTCTCGAAGATGTCCCACACCTCAAGCATCCATAGTGCTACTTTCAACCACTTGACAGGTTTTATAGTCTGTAACATATACAACAATCACATTATGAAGGAATGTATACATGCAAAAATTATAATAGCACACGAAACTTAAAATATTCCATATTATTGAGTGGTCTGGGTAACACGGAACAGCCCGATCTGGTAATGGCGTGAATAGAAGATCACCAGGGTGGAATCTAGGTCCCTCTAGCTCGAGAAGTCCGCCGCCATTCATCGTAACTAAAACAAAAATCTGAGAAAAGCATCACAATTAATATAGAACCCCCATATGAATACACCATACAACAACATATATGTGAGAAACATATAAACAATAAATTATCAATAAAGATCTAGAAAACAAAAAATGTATTATGGAGAAATGATGTATAAATGAAAATAAAATCCACTATTATTAGAAGTTGAAGTTGCTAACCTTTACAAAATAAAAATGCATGGAATAAGATGATAACCTTTAGAAGGATTTGGTCGTTCAAAGATGCTTGACAACAACCGGCAAGAACTGTTGTTGCTCCCCTAAGCAGGAACACTCTGCGCAATATCTTTGTACTGAATTGGATCGGGCTGATTATTTAGGAGGGGCATCTTTAGGGGCGGTTGATTAAAGAGAACCACAGCTTTAAATCACTTTGTAAGGGTGGTTCCCTTAACTAAGCCGTCTTTGAACATTTCAAAGTTTTAGAGACAGTTATGTAAAGAGACCGTCTCTAAAAATTCAGCTTCAGTAGCAGCCTTCTTAACTAAACTGCCACTGAAAATGAACGTCTATCAGAGATGGTATTCTTAATAGAATCGCTCCTAAAGATCCATCTTCAGAGCCATTGTTGTTAACTAAACTGCCTTTGAAAATGGACTTGTATTAGACGGTTTTCTTAATAAAACCGCCCCTCAAGATGAATTTTCAAAGGCGATCATGAAGCTACAGTGCACTACCAAATTTTGACCCTATTGCATCACGTCCTCTTGCATCAAACACAAATATGATGGCACTATCAAATTTTGACCCTATTGTATCACGTCCTCTTGCATCGAACACAAATTTGATGCACTAGGTGGCTGCTATTGCATCAATTTTGGAAAACTGATGCAATAGGTGGCCATTATTGCATTGAAAATGAGATGGATGTAATAGTAATTCATGTTGATGCAATAGGTATGACATATCGCATTATTTTAAACAAGGGGTGCAATAGGTATGACACCTTTGGCCGCATTAGTATTGATTTTTTTTGCAATATGTTGGTCGTATTGCATCGATTTATAATATGGATACAATTAGAAAGTACTATTGCAACGGATTTGTGTTTGATGTAAGGTCATATTTGCGACTGAGTAGCTAGCTGCTAGGACCATGTGTAAGTTATATATATATTTTGAAATAAAATTGACTAATATGAAAAAAACATCTTATGACTGCATAGCTAGCTACTGGGAACACGTCTAAGTGAATAGCTAGTTAGTGGGACCACTTGTAAGTTAATTATTTTTTGAAATAAAATTGACTAACGTGAAAATAACACCTTGTGACTACATGAAAAGTGAATTGTCAATTTAAACAAAATACCACGTCTAATAAATGAGTTGTTAATTATTTTAAAAAAATCACATGCGAGGGGGCCGGGTAAGAGGAGTTGAAGTTTGATTCCTACCGTGTTATCCAACTATACATTAGTAATGCATGTCATTTTGACTTTTTCAGGACAATCAACCTTGAGGGAGTATTGGCAAGCTGAATGGAATCAAATATTGTGTAACAAGAAAGATGTCATGTTGATCTGTGCTAGGAGATGTGTATTTTTGTTTATGATTTCCTTTTTGTAACATAAGTTAGTGGTTTGTAACACAGTTCAAAACTTTGCAATTACCTTCTCTGAAATAGGAAGGCCATTGATTTCCTTATATTATACAAACTATTGAATGATGATGACCAAGTTACTAATTGTTGGGTATTCTTAACATCATTACCAAAAGTAGACTAAGTTCTCCAAATCTAGTAACGGTGCGAAAAATGCCAAACCTATCCCTCACACCACTTAAGCCAAGTTGTCATCCCCAGCATGATATAAGAGACGCGGTATTGAAATATGCAATTGCTCTTCTAAATAAATAATGAATGGGATCTGCAAGCGCACAGATTAATACCGATGTAGCATTTTAACCGGGAAGTATTCCAGGTATCGTTATTTATATTTTTACCACTGGGAAGGGATTAACAATCATCAATATTGATTACAGAATAAAATATGAGATTGAGCATCTATCATTGCATGTATAATGGAGAACATTATATCTAACTTCTCATACAGGGATAAGTGTCACATAAGAGATATATGAAATAATAATAGTGACAAGGATAACTAATCTGATCTAGCCACATAATAAATATGATAAGCACCTCAATTAGATACTCTAGAAAGTCATTAGCATGGTATTAGAACGAACTACAAGAATATTCTCTAAGTTATTCTTAACTATATAGTCTAGCATTATCATAGTTAGTGCAAGCATACTTAGCAATCATTGCGAGTCAAGACTACGCCCATGCATAGTGATATTAGCAAGGAATATGAGAAACATAGCAATCACTCCCCTGTAATAATGTTGCTCTGCCAGCCCAATACACGAGAGGGGGACTATATAAGAATCAATGAAGCTGTCACTATCACGAACCACCCCACGATCAGGCATATTGGGTACAATCGCAGATAAATACGGTATAAGCACCACGCCTAAACCCTAAACCCATGGATCCGATGGATAAACGCTATACGATCCTAAGCATGTATATAGATCAAATCTAACTAAGCCAAGTACATAACTATGATAAACTAAGAACAATATAATCTTGAATATAAGCAAGTAGAGCAAAGTCATAAGCAATATATTGAAGTAGAACAAAGTCATATTCATAATATTGAAGAACAAAGATAATTAGAAAACAATTAGAAGCACAATTAGAGAATTACCAAGAATCCTCCTGACAGATCCGGAAACCAATCGAAGATTGACTCCTTCTAGTTCTAATCCTATGTAGCTATGCTAATCTAGATATCTAATTGACGTGGTGGCTCTAATCTTGATCAGAGGCTTCTTCTCCCTTGATGGAATAATGAATTAGGGTTGAGAGGCTCTCTCCTCCAGGGGCCAGGGGGTCTGGTTTTATAGTCCCTTCAAGTGAATATGGGCCCTTGGATCAAACCGACATAGATTGTATGGTTTAGATTCATCCTTTAGGTCGGTGGAGATTTCCGCGAAGCAGAGTCCTGATTGGACTCCTGGAGGGGGCGGGCGCCCAGTAGGACAGGGCGGGCGCCCTGCCTCTGGCCCCGTTTCGCCTCCGCTTCGGTCTCGTGGCTTCTGGAGTCTTCTAGATGTAAGATAATTGCGCAGCACGTTAATATCTTTACGTAATCCCGACGTGTGGGCCTTTCTTCCGTATTTCCTGATAACCCCCTGCAGAAATAGACAAACACCAAAACCCGTGGAATTCTGTCAGATAAAACCCAAAGTCTAGATCTTGATTTCATTTGGATCCTTTTCTTATTTATTTGATAATTAAATTTGATACTTAAGGACCATCAACAAACTCCCCCAAGCTTACCTCTTGCTCGTCCCTGAGCAAGGATAGACTCAGCTATGGATCAGAAGTTGCTGCAATATCTTTAAAATTTGACGGTACACATACTTTTAAATAAGATCTCATCTCTGAGTTAGAGTAAACTGTCAAGACTTAAAACTTACTTACTTTACCTCCATCATGGGACTTGTAACTGTCACTTCTGTCTTGAGTAGTTAAAAGAAAGAACAGTCTAGCCAAGTGCCATGTCTCTTATTCTTGATCAGCTATAGCTCTGGTGTTTTTTACAGATTTTCAAATAAAACTTAGAGATTCCTTGTATGATTCTCTCAAATCTCTCTTTTGTGGTATTTCTGGATCGTTACCAAGGCAGTGATGGTATATGCCTTCTCTCAAGATATGTAGTATTTGTGGTATAAAGCATAGTGACATTGTCTTCTTTCTCACCCTACTCTAATAAGGCTTTAATATCTGGAGCTCATAGGTGGGAGATAAAGTATACATACTTACAAGACATGTGTTGCATAATCAAACCATGGATCCAAAGAAACAAATCAATAAGCCAAATCAAGATGTGCATGTGTGGCGAATGAATGATGTATGGTGATGATGGTGATAATAATGGTGAAAACAATGGTGAAAACAATGGCGGTGGAAGTATAATTCTACTTTGCTCTTTTGAGGGGATACATACCTTCCTTGCTTTTTGAAATTTTATGAGGAGAATGAGATGCTCTTCTTTTTCTTTTCTTTTCTTTTCTCTCAGGTGGGTATCTTGCACCCCTAATTCTACTGTCGGACACTTGTCCATTTTTACCTCTCGTCTCACTTTTTCTTTTCTTTCGAGGTTCCGAGCACTTGCTCCTTTTTATTTCCTCGTATCTCTCTCTGTTTTTTTTAGAGCATTCATCTCTTGAGATAATATAGCAAGTGGTAGTAACAAGATAACTTGAGCATTTATTTCACAAGGGGAAAACAGAAATATTTTTGGTTATTCTCTCCCGGATTAGGAGTAGAATATTTTTAGGTGGTTCTGGAGATGGAAATAGATGGATATATGTGGATGGTACTTCCGGAGTAGAAGTAGCATATATGAGTGAACGTGCAAGTGAAATCTTGATTTAACCACATGACAAGCTCCTAAGGGTCTACACAGCTTGACCACACTCAATGCTCATAAGCAGTAAATAGTAAATGTGTGGCTCAAAGTCTAGCAAGCATGTATATATGGTTGTGGTAGGAATTTAAAACTCTCATCATACAGGAACTCATCATGCAACATTTTTAAAGATTTTCAAAGATAAAATTCTCCAGAATTCTAGCATCTCTAGAAACAGATAAACAGCAGCTCAACCTTCCCATATCATATCCGTTAACAACTTAGACTTTAGATCAAGTTTTCATCCCACAAGTTTTGGTCTAGAGCAAGATTTAAATTATAACAGTTATGTCTAAACTTGAGAGAGAACTTAAAATGTGCACATTAGGCAGAGCAACTATTCATCATATCCATGCTTAAGTTTTATTTAGATACAGATTAGCATAGCTACTTTATTTATTTTATTAAACACACTAAGCAAAAGATATATATATATATATAAGCATAAAATCCTTATTTGATTTTTCCATAGTTATGTATATTTATATTCTAAAATAATATAAGTATAAAGATAGATAGATAGAAATACTTATCGAGATAAATGGGGGTGCTCTCCCCCAAGCTGAATTTTAACGTAATTTCTCTTGATGTAGCTAGCAGGTGGCAGAGGTGTATTTGAAAGTCAGCAGCATTCTGACAGTGATTAGAATGTCCTCCATCTGCTAGTCTTCTTGATTCTTAAATTCTGTGGAGCTCAAATAGACAACAAAGCTTGTGGAACTGATTAAGTGTTAGCATAAATATCTAGCCTTTATCATGTTGAGACTCCTTAATAATTATTACTCCCTGTTTTTATATTTTCATTTTATAAAGCAGAAAAATATTTATTTCATTTTCATGCCACCACAGTGAATGTACTTATGGGTTTTATTCCACTCGTATACTCACATGGGGCTTACTGTTTTTCATATTTTTATTTTCTTTTTAGGATAGCATGAACATGATTAACTAAGTGAACTATTTTAAATAATTGAAATAATTGAAAGGGAAAGGATAACTACCAAGTTTACCTCTTGGCAAGGCGTTCGGCATTTTTAAGTCCTCCGAACGGGACTCTCCAATTTCTTTAATCGTCCTGAGGTTCGTTGGGTGGCGTAGTCGGTACTTCCGGCAGCGCCTCCTCTTCTTGTATAGTTATCTTCATTTTCCATACCTGACTCGGTGCTACGGTCTCCTCTGGATAATTCTGTTTAAACTCTACGTCTTCTGATCCTACAACTTCTCCCTCATAGTCTGCCCATCCATCCTTGATGATCTGCCTCCTCTGGTTGCGGTTGTGTCGTTTTCTTACCTGCTTAGATTCTTCAACGATATAGTTAGGGTCAGTAAAGTAACGGCGTACCTTCTCCGAGGGGAAGTGCATATGGACTTCTCCGGTTTCAATGTAGATAATTGCTTTAACGGTGCTGAGGAACGGTCTTCCAAGGATGATGGGTGGATCATACTCATCTTCTCCCATGTCAACAACTTGAAAGTCTGTGTAGACAAAGTGATCGTCTATTTTGACTGGGACATCAGTTACTGTTCCTTTAACTTCTCGAAATGTCTGATCTGCCATCTGGAGCTGAATGTATGTTGGTTTAAGTGGCATGGTCCCGAACAAGAGCCGATAGGTGACTGCAGCCATTAAGTTGACGCCCGATCCGGTGTCGCAAATTGTCTTGTAGAAGCTATATCCATGTATGGAGCAGTAAATGCTTGGCATTCCTAGGTCGTCCTTCTTGGTCAAAAACGGTGACTTAAGTTGGTGATCTTGACCTCCATGAACTACAGTGACCATCTTAGCTAACTCGGTCCACACTTGCTTGTTCCTGTTTCTCCTGTTGGTCCTCTTTCTTGATTTACGTCTGGATTGATCTGGAATTTGTGTAGTCTTGTTCTTGAAGAAAAATGTCTCCTTCTTCCCTTTGACGTAGAAACTGATCTTGGCAGCACTGGCGTAGATGATAGCTCCCGTGGTGTTCAAGAATGGCCTCCCTAGGATGATAGGTGCCCTCTCATCATTTCCGGTCTCTACTACTACGAAGTCTGCTAGAGCATACAAGGTACCAACTCGGACACAAAGGTTCTTCAATATTCCTTTCGGAAAAGTTATCGTCTGATCTGCAAACTGCAAACACATGGTTGTTTCTAATAAAGGATATGTAAAGAATTTTTCATAGAGTACCCTGGGTATAATGTTGACGCTGGAGCCAAAGTCACAGAGTGCTTCTAGGACATCCACCATGCCGATGGAGATCGGGATGACGGGGCGTCCTGGATCGCCTCTCTTGACCGGCAGACGGTCAGTAGAGAATTCATTGACGGAGTTACTCCAATTACCTGCATCAAACATGTCTACAAGATTTGCAGATTCTAATCCTTCCGGTTGTGATGGTATACCGGGGTTAGTAGTAGGAACAGCAGCAGCTATTTGATTTAACTGAGATTCAATCATTTTATTAAAGCTAATTTGTTTCTTGATGGCAGTAGAAAAACTATCCATTCTATTATTTATATTTTTTAGCATTTTATCAATAGATGTCAATTTCTTAGATAGGTTATTCATTAGCTTTCCTTGATTAGACACTAACTCTCTCAAAGGTGGAAAATTATTATTGTTGTAAGAATTGTTACCTTGATAATTACCTGAGTAGTTAGGCCTCTGTTGATTCCAACCTTGATTTTGTTGAGGACGGTTGTAGTTGTTGTTGTTGTTGTTGATGATGTAGTTCACATCCTCAAGCATCTAAGGGCAGTGGTTGCCTGAGTGTCCAGTGTCTCCACACTCCTCACAAGTCATGTGAGAGTCGTAGATGTGCATAACTTCTTTCTTGTCTCTAGTTCTATCGTCGAGCTTCTTCATGAGCAGGTCTAGCTTTGCAGACAGCATATCTACCTCCTTCAGCTGATGCATACCTCCACCTCTCTTGCGTGTTTGGGTCCTCTCTTCATTCCAGCTTTGGTTGGACACCATCTTCTCCACAAGAGCTGTGGCTTGTGGTATAGTAAGAGATAAGAATGCTCCTCCAGCTGCAGCATCCATGGTTTCTCGAGCACTGTTGCCGAGCCCATGATAAAACGTCTGCATCAATAGCCAACTCTCCATTCCATGATGGGGACATTCTAGGATGTAGTCTTGAAAGCGCTCCCATGCTTCTGGAACAGATTCATTATTTTGTTGCTGAAAACTCGTAATTTTCCCACGGAGAGCATTGGTCTTGCCCATGGGAAAGAACTTAGCCAGGAAGTTTGTTGAGCAGAGTGCCCACATAGTATTCTTCTCCTTTGTAGCGTAGAACCACTGCTTCGCTCTTCCTAACAGTGAGAATGGGAAGAGGCGAAGTAGTATAGCATCTTTGGAAACTCCTGATATGGTGAATGTGTTGCAAATCTCCAGGAAGTGTTGTAAATGAGCACTAGCATCTTCGTGTGCCTTCCCACAGAACTGGTTGGATTGCACCATGTTGATAAGTCCAGGCTTGAGCTCAAAGTTGTCGTCAATCTCTGCAGCAGGTCCAGTGCGGATGTTGTCCGTAGTGGAAGCTGAGAACTCGCGGATTGATTTGTTCGCCATGGCTTCGAACTCTGAAGACGAGTTCCGGTGATCTTCTTGATTGGATGAAGCTTCTTGCTGAAGTGTTGATGATTTCTTGAGCTTGGCTCTCGTCTTCTTGAATAATGCTTCGGGGTTGTCAACAAAATTTCCTGGAAGATGTCTTCTATTCATACATTCCCCTGCATAAGATAAAATAGAAAAATATCGGGGTAAAACTGTATGAGAGAATAGATAAGCTCAATCATATTAGTGATGCGAATGATAACTCAAAATCTTTTATTCCATTCCTGATTAGTAATCAACCTTCCCCGGCAACGGCGCCAAAAATGCTTGTTGGGTATTCTTAACATCATTACCAAAAGTAGACTAAGTTCTCTAAATCTAGTAACGGTGCCAAAAATGCCAAACCTATCCCTCACACCACTTAAGCCAAGTTGTCATCCTCAGCATGATATAAGAGACGCGGTATTGAAATATGCAATTGCTCTTCTAAATAAATAATGAATGGGATCTGCAAGCGCACAGATTAATACCGATGTAGCATTTTAACCGGGAAGTATTCCAGGTATCGTTATTTATATTTTTACCACTGGGAAGGGATTAACAATCATCAATATTGATTACAGAATAGAATATGAGATTGAGCATCTATCATTGCATGTATAATTGAGAACATTATATCTAACTTCTCATACAGGGATAAGTGTCACATAAGAGATATATGAAATAATAATAGTGACAAGGATAACTAATCTGATCTAGCCACATAATAAATATGATAAGCACCTCAATTAGATACTCTAGAAAGTCATTAGCATGGTATTAGAACGAACTACAAGAATATTCCCTAAGTTATTCTTAACTATATAGTCTAGCATTATCATAGTTAGTGCAAGCATACTTAGCAATCATTGCGAGACAAGACTACGCCCATGCATAGTGATATTAGCAAGGAATATGAGAAACATAGCAATCACTCCCCTGTAATAATGTTGCTCTGCCAGCCCAATACACGAGAGGGGGACTATATAAGAATCAATGAAGCCGTCACTATCACAAACCACCCCACGATCTGGCATATTGGGTACAATCGCAGATAAATACGGTATAAGCACCACGCCTACACAATATCTATCATTTACCCATGGATCCGATGGATAAACGCTATACGATCCTAAGCATGTATATAGATCAATCTAACTAAGCCAAGTACATAACTATGATAAACTAAGAACAATATAATCTTGAATATAAGCAAGTAGAGCAAAGTCATAAGCAATATATTGAAGTAGAACAAAGTCATATTCATAATATTGAAGAACAAAGATAATTAGAAAGCAATTAGAAGCACAATTAGAGAATTACCAAGAATCCTCCTGACACATCCGGAAACCAATCGAAGATTGACTCCTTCTAGTTCTAATCCTATGTAGCTATGCTAATCTAGATATCTAATTGATGTGGTGGCTCTAATCTTGATCAGAGGCTTCTTCTCCCTTGATGGAACAATGAATTAGGGTTGAGAGGCTCTCTCCTCCAGGGGCCAGGGGGTCTGGTTTTATAGTCCCTTCAAGTGAATATGGGCCCTTGGATCAAACCGACATAGATTGTATGGTTTAGATTCATCCTTTAGGTCGGTGGAGATCTCCGCGAAGCAGAGTCCTGATGGGACTCCTGGAGGGGGCGGGCGCCCAGTAGGACAGGGCGGGCGCCCTGCCTCTGGCCTCGTTTCGCCTCCGCTTCGGTCTCGTGGCTTCTGGAGTCTTCTAGATGTAAGATAATTGCGCAGCACGTTAATATCTTTACGTAATCCCGACGTGTGGGCCTTTCTTCCGTATTTCCTGATAACCCCCTGCAGAAATAGACAAACACCAAAACTCGTGGAATTCTGTCAGATAAAACCCTAAGTCTAGATCTTGATTTCATTTGGATCCTTTTCTTATTTATTTGATAATTAAATTTGATACTTAAGGACCGTCAACACTAATATGATTGCCTTTTTGTGCCATTGAATTTTGTAATTTTATAAATTTCTATGCAATGAATTCATTTTATTGCCATAAACATAATATCTATGCAATAGTTAGTTGTGCATCGAAGCTCATGTCGATGCTATCGTTTGTATTGTATCCAACCTCATGTCGATGTAATAGTTTGTATTACATCCAACCTCATGAAGATGCAATATTTTGCATTGCATCGAACAAAAAGTCGATGCAATAATTTATATTGCATCAAACCAAAATGGTGATGCAGACCTAATATCGATGCAATATAGACTATTGCACCCAACGTTAGTCAATGCATTGCATCAACATGATTTTGATGCAATAAGCTATTGCATCACTCATTTTTTATGCAAGAGACAACACATGGATGATGTAATAGCAGCTTCTCGCATCAGACACAACAAACTGATGTGAAAGGCTATTGCATCAAGACCACTTGCATGCTCGTATCAAACGAGAAATTGATGCGATACCGAGCTATGGCATCAGTTTTAGCCCTATAACATCAAAAATTTGCCGGTGTAATAGGGTAAAAATTTAGTAGTGTGCTATAGAAGCGGTGTGCTATATAAACCGCCTCTGATGTAAAAGAGTGGCGTCGCTGAAGAGATTTTGTGTACTAGTGTAGGATAAGAAATGGCTTAAATTGTGATTGTTTGGCATAACTTTTCTAGTAGCTTTAGGAGTTATTTTTTTGGGTTGAAACAGAACAACTCCTCAAGTGGAGCTCGTTAAACGGCAGATGGCTTAGCTCTACGTCGGCTCCGCTCCTTCGTTCCCATTGCAGTCCTCTATCGATGAGATTAAAAAAAATCCTCCATCGATGTTGCCGTCGCCCGAGCCTGACAAAGCCTCCCACTCTACCTCCGCAGCCGCTGGTTTAGTGAGGCCAAGGAGGGGGAGCAGCAGCAGGATGGCGCCCACCACGGCGAGGACGAGGAGCAGCTCGGAGCCGGCGACCCACACGTGGGCCACGGCCTCACGCTGTGCCGCCGCCGGACAGAGATTCAGTAACTTGCCTTGAGCAAGTCACGACGTAACTTACCTTCTTCATCCATTCTTCCAGAGTCTTGTTTAGTTCAAATTTTTTTTATAAAATTAAAAAAATTCAGATATTTTCCGTCACATCAAATTTTACAGCACGTGTATGGAACATTAAATATAGATAAAAAATAATTAATTACACAGTTTGTCTATAATTTGCGAGATGAATCTTTTGAGCCTAGTTAATCTATGATCGGATAATATTTATCAAATACAAACGAAAATGCTACACTATCTATTTTGTAAATTTTTTTTTGGAACTAAACAAGGCCCAAATCAGATCCAGTGGCTCAAAACAGATCCAGCCCTTCAACTCATGAGACTTGGTTGTATTTTCGGACATAGATAGTAGATAGCAGCATAATTCATAGTTTCAAAAAAAAAGGAAAAAAGTCAATAATTTAGGTCCATAATTCAGATGGACATATACATAGCAGTTTAACAAAGCACAATAAAATACAAGTCCAATCGTAGACTAACTAGACTCAAAAGATTCAGTGGCTCGCAAAATTATGTAATTAGTTATTTTTTATGTATAATTATTTTTTATCTATATTTAATTCTTCATGCATGTGTCATAAGATTTGATGTAACGTGGAATTTCTGAAAAATTTTAAATTTTACAAAAAATATTAGGAACTAAATAAAGTGTTGGAGGAATGAATGTAGGAGGTAAGTTACATTGTGACTTGCCCAAGGCAAGTTACTGAATCCCTGTCCGCCGCCGCCATCTCTGCGTTGCGGAGGAGCCCCTCGGACCGGAGCCGCGCAAGCTCCTGTAGCTGTAGTTACTGCTGCAACATCCAGGGAGGAGGTCTGGCATCGATGTACGGGGCCAGTGGAGGGAGGCGAGGAGAAGCGAGGCCCTAGCACTGCGAGGTGCGCAGCCGTAGCGCTAGGCTTGGTCTCTTTCTCTATGGCCGAGGCTGCCGGTAGGCGACGTCGGTCATCGGAGTAAGATTAGTTGATAAAATTTTTTTTATGTGTCGGAAGAATGTTGGGAGGGGTTTTTAGAAACTAATAAAAAAACAAATTACATAGCTCGTCAGGGAACTGTAAGACAAATCTATTAAGTATAATTAATCTGTCATTAGTGGGTTACTGTAGTACTTAAGGCTAATCATAGGGTAACTAGGCTTAAAAGATTTGTCTCGTGATTTTCAACCAAACTGTGTAATTAGTTTATTTTTTTATGTACATTTAATATTCCATGCATGTGTCCAAAGATTCGATGAGATGGATGAAAAAAATTTGGGTGGGAAACTAAACAGGGCCTAAGGCGGCCTTGTTTAGTTCGCGAAAAGTTTTGGCTTTGGCCACTGTAGCATTTTTGTTTGTATTTAACAGATATTGTTCAATCATGGACTAACTAGTATCAAAAGATTTGTCTCGTAAATTACAAGCAAACTGTATAATTAGTTTTTATTTTTGTATATATTAATGTTTCATGTATACATCTAAAGATTCGATATGACAGGGAATTTTGAAAATTTTTGGGAACTAAACTAGGCCTAAATGGGGTCAAAGGAGCTGAGCCCATGTGGAGCCGAACTGTTTGCCGATCTGGAACTCATTGGAGTCCGAACGTCACACACAATTATCGTGCGATGACATCTAGGCCCATGTGGTGTCCAACGAACGGGGGCGCACACCTGCGTCACTGCTCCCATCGCCCACGTAATGTTTTTTCCGCGGAATGAAGCTAAAAATATTTGTTTGTTCCAACTTCCTCTCTCCTATTTACTATGAGAAGTCGTTTACTACTCCCTCTGTCTCTGAAAGCTGCAACTTCTAGAGTTGTCCTAAGTCAAACTTTTAAAACTTTAACCAAATTTATAAAAAAAACATTAAGAATTATAGTATCAAATTAATACCATTAGATTTATCATAGAATATATTTTCATAAGATACTTATTTTATATCATAGATATTGATGCTCTTTTCTATAAAATTGGTCAAAGTTAAAAAAGTTTGACTGACACGGATTCTAAGAGTTGAAGCTTTCAAGAACGGAGGGAGTAGATGTTTTTTAGAACAACTTCAACTCCACCATGTACTGCTGGAGCTGAAACCAATAAAAGCTGCTCCACTAAGGGCACTCACAATGCAGACTCTATCATAGAGTCTAAAGTTATTTATTACCTCGAACAATGTGGACTTAGAGTCTAAATAAGACTTGGAATCTTATTTTTTCTACCTCTTTGTTCAATAAATATGCTGCCACATCAGCAAAATACCATAAATAATATGTAATTAATTGTCTTGGACTCTGTGATAGAGTCTTGCATTGTGAGTGCCCTAATAAAGCAGAGCGGTACCAAACTAGATCTTAATATAATATATACAAGATTATATTTATATTAGACACGTGTCTCTGGTTATTTGCTATGCCAACCTGTGTGAGCTAGGACTAGGAGGTTAGGAGGATATTTCTACAACTAAAAAGACCCAAGTAGTATCGTCATACCGTATCCATCGGCCTGGCTCTCCCGCAGCGCCCTTCATCACGCGTCTCGCCCTCGCACTCGCACTCGCACTACTACGACCAACCGCCGCGAAGCTCCCCTAGCGCTTCCTCGCTGCGCGCGCTGCCGTCGCGGCCGTCAGACGCACGCCAGGCTGCCCCACAGTCGGGTCAATCCGCTCCTTCGCCGTGCTCACCCACGCCCTCATGCCGCCGCACCACCTGGAGGGCGCCATCGGTGACCAATCCGCGCCTGCACCGGAGCCTCGAACCGTCGCTGTTCTTCTTGCTCGAGGCACCTCCCTCCGGCCGCCGCATGCACCAGGAGTTCAGGATCAATGTGCCAGGTAAAACCAACCCCGCCCCCGCCCCCTTTCCCGTAGGGTCATTGCTTTGGGATGCCGCGGGGTCATTGCTTTGGGGATTCAATGTTAAGCTGGTGCTAGGATTTGATTCAATGTTAAGCTGGTGCTAGGATTTGAGGATTAGGGTTGACAATCAGGATTAGGGTTGACAATAAGGCATAGGCAATCTTCCCAATTCTATCTTCCCAATTCTATTCAGTGTAATAACAATAAGAGAAGAGAAAGCATGACAAAAACATGATATTTTCAAATCATTGTTGGTGAGTCCTGTCAAAATAATTTGCCTGCAATTGTTCAGTCTATCAAAATAATTTGCCTGGAATTGTTCAGTCTTTTGCTCATAATTAAAAATACACTAAGTTAACTAATTAAAAAGACACTAAGTTAATATAACACAGGAAAAGTTTTTGCCATGAACTATCTATGAAACCTGATCATGTGCCTTCTATCAGGAAAACCTGCCCCTATTCGACGTCTCAATCCTTTCAACAAGAAAATCCATGTTGTCGTAGCTCTTTACACAACTTTACACAACGTTCTATTTTCTATTCTAATACCGCAGCCATTCTGTTTTTATTTTATAGTTTTATGATTGTATGTAAGACTTGGTTTAGTAACTACTTCTAATTTGGTAGCCATAATCTAACATAAATCAGAACAGAGCAAAGCATCATGGTAGCACTCTGATATAAGGTTGGCATGGTTATGGATGGTTATTGTTCTCTCCCCATTGATTATTAAGGTTTCATGCAAACCCCCATTTATTAGCACTCCGATTTACTAATTTATATTAGCACTCTGGTTTACTAATTAATATTAGCATTCTGATTTACTATAACTCTGGATTTACATTTTCCAGTATATTTTTTATCTATGGTTGCAATGGTTTTTGATGGTTATTGTTCTCCCATTGAAGTGCCTCTACTAAAAATCCTATGTAGACATTGAATCCTAAAATATAGGTGCTTTCTCTCAGGTTTGTATGATCCTGCAATTTGACCCCTCCGCTCTGCATTTAGCTTTCCTGTATATATTTTTTGGCAGTCTCATTCACTGAATTTAGTCTTTCTCTTTTTAAAGAATCAGTAAATCTTGTAATTTCTCTTGCTCTTTCTACAGCGTAGAAGCTGAAAGGAACTTGCAAAGCTGCCTCTGCTCCTGTGCAGGTGCATCTATAGCTTTACTTTGCTGACTCGTTGTATGCTTCCAGCAGTTCACTTTGATTAATTTGCCTTCTTGAAACATTAGTCAAGTTGTTTGGTATCTCTCAGCATGCACAAATGAATATGTGTTTCTCTTTTTATTTGTTGTAGCTGTGTAAAAAACATTAACTTTGGGACAATTTCCAAGCATACATGAAAAGGAAGGAGCCTGATCAAAAGAAGCAAAAGGAACCGCTTCTACAAATGTCACAGCTGAATTTGCGAGTCGTTATCACCTCAAATTTACAACTAAGTATGTTTCTTCTCTCTGGTTTCTTTGTAAGCAGGTAAGAGTGAAACATGGAAAAGGGAGCCCGAGTTTCTGCCATATGTTTCTGAAGATACCCTACCTGCTAGGCTCTAGAGTTTAGATGTAAATAACTTTTCAATGTTTGTAAATGCAGGATGAAAAGACAAGGCTCTAGAGTTAGATGCAAATAACTCAGTGTTTCTAAACACAGGATGAAAAGACAAGTCTTTCGCATTGCTCAAATTGTTGTGGAAACAGAAAACATATACAGTAGTTGCTTCCACTACTGTGGTATTATTATATGTATTGTACATAATGTACATTACTAATGGAAGGTAAGAAAAGTTTGGAAACTACGAGAGAAGAAAAGAGGGGAGAAAAAGACTTTAGGATGGCCTAGCAGATTTAGCTAGGAGTTTAACCCAATAGAGAATTAGATATCTGGAAGGTTTTGAATTAGATATTGTGAAGCATATCAAAGAAAGAAATCACAGTCCACCCTCAAAGAAAATACCAAATTGTCAACTGTTGCTTATATCGCCGAGCTAAACAATCCTGATCTTGCCGAGCTTAAGTACAGAAGTTCCTCATCTCGCTTGAGCAAGCAAGGTTTACCTCTTGAAGTTGCTATTTCTTCCTCTTCATTGACTCTGCAGCCACACTATTTTTGAGGATGCTACTCCTGAATTGGGTAGAGAAGACTGGGTAGAGAGATTTCTTCTTGGATGGAGATTTTCATCTTAAGTGGGATCTCATGCTTGTATAATCGGAAAATTTGGATGAGATCCCTCAGAATGGAGCAACAGTTCCACTGAATAAAAAAAGGTCTGTCCAGTTTCTGTTTTTCCTTTTTTTAATGAAACTGGAGTGGCCGGTGGCCTCTTCAGGAGCTTTACTAAAACTGAAGAACAAGAACACTTACAGAGAACAAAGAAAGAAGAAGAAAACAGAAAAAACAAGTGTTAACCAATTCCAATAGGTTGTTTGTTTTCCAGTTTTTATTGTTTTGTAGTGACTGTGAATACATCTTTGGAGGATGAGGATGCATGCACGAATCAGGACTTACTATTGTGTTTCAAAGGTAAAGTATTTTACTAACACATGCTTTTACTCATGTAATGCTATGCTCCCTTCACTAACTGAAAAAAGGTTCATATAAAGGCCATTATGCTTTTTTTATGAAATTTCAGGGTGGTGACTGATTAGACCACCATGCTTTTGGAACAGCTAACACTTCTCCAGGAAAGTAATATTGATTGGTTGCTTTTATCTGGTTATTCACATATTTTCAGTTTGTCCTATACTAATTTCCAGGGGGGACTGATTGTACTCATTTGGTCTGTTGCTTTTCCTATACTAATTAGTTTGTCTTTGTATTGTGCAAAAGCTTAGCGGTTCATCAAGTTTCCAATGAACTGGTAAAACCAGAGGATTTGGTCATCTCAGAATAAGACAGCCATTCATTGTAGAAATAACAGACACTACGGTTAGTGACAAAGCTTAGGTGAGATCTCGCCAGCAATCTCATCTTCTAACGATCTGGCCAAAAAAAATCTGAACTGCACCATGGTGTATGTCTGCATGTTTTCGAAAAAATAAATTTGACCATGGATTAGTATCATGGTTGTGGAACTACTAATACAATTAAGATGTTTTTTCTTTTTAAATTCCAATGCCCCTTGTGCTATAGATTAGGAAGATCAGTGTAAATTGATATTGGAACTAGAAAGCAATTTGTGAAGACTGGTTTTTACTCCATTTGGCTTGAAGGTGAAAGGTTGTTGAGCCGGTTTGCTGCTGCACAATGGGATAAAGATCAGTGGCGTCCTTTCATGGAGCCGTTGTGGTTCACCAAATCTATTCCTATGTATTGTCTTCATGACCGCAGAGCTCAACATATTCTTCCTCAAGTTCTGTCTATGCATCCCTCCAAGGAATCCCTTGGTCATAAATAGGTTGATCCTATGGTGATTGATTAGCTGATTGCTATTCCAACGATCTCTGAGTACAATTCCTTACAAGACGGTTAGCCTAAGAAAGTAAGAATGCTATTCAGTTTTTCCCAACATCACACATGAAAATAGTTTTAACTTTATGTTTGGGAGGGAAAAAAAAGAAATATTCTGCAACTTGTTTGCTGACCATTTCAGATGGCCATGCTTTGATTTTATTTGGTTAGTACTTCTGCAAGGACATACAGTAAATGTTGGATGAATATAATAAAGTCATGAAGCAAGTTTATTTAGTGGATTATCATGTCTCTGATGCTTAGATTGCTTGGATGCGTCTTAGAAAAGCTTCCTACTGAATTTGTGACATACATATGTCATAGGAATTTTATTCCTTATCGAGAAGTACTTTCCCAATTTGGCTCTTCATGTGTTGTGCCAGCTGATACTTGACATTTGATATTTTTTTCTTCTCCCGTTGCAACGCACGGGTATATTTCCTAGTACATATCTATACGTGAGAATGGAGATAGTTAGTGCAGAACCAAGATAATTGGAGTAGAAGAACTGGGTGTGGTAGCACGTTCGTTAACGACGCAACACATTTGTGCATCACAGTACAATTTTAGGCTCGTCATCTATCACCATCTCAGTCGTGTGCAGGCTCGTCATTTATCACCATCTCAGCCATGCAATGTAAGTGCAGGGTTGGCTAATAATGATGAATTTACAGGGTATGATTATCAGCCCAAACACAGGCAGTATGACCTGAAATCTGGAAAATGATCGAAGGCAAAATTAATCACTATCCTATCGAAACTCGAATGAGATCGACTTAGCCATAGCACAAATTAAACCGAGTGCCATCATCCATCCATATCCAATGCAAATTGAACACACACACACACACACACACACACACACACACACACACACACACACCATATGGCATATAATAATATCCTTGCCTTTTGACACAGATAAGTAGATCGATTAAACCTCTAGCTACTTGCTTATGTTTATCTAGCTAGATATCTAATAAACTCTTGGGTAACGAATGGAATAATCAATCACGAGAAGAACTTGTAGGTGGAGGCGTTGACGATGATCGACCGGAGGCCACCAATGGGTGCAAACACCGTCAGGAGCACGCCAACTATGATGCAAAACTGCAGGTCATGTCAAAGGCACCCCATTTATTTATTAGCATTGTATATCAAAGATTTTCCCAAATCACATGCATGAATAATAATGCATCGTCAATACATTCTATTCTTGAGGTATTAAAAGAAGAAAAAAAATACTGTGAAATAATGACGTACCCAGTTGATGAACCATGAGAGGCTAAACGTCTTTGGCTTCTTAATCTTGAGCCATAGGATGCAGGGAAGCTGTTTGGTTGTCGTGCAGTAGTTTGATTTGGGTTCAGTCAAAATTAGTTATGAGTACATCACAAGAACATGAAGTGCTTAGAAAATAATGGGTTGAAGCAAACAGATAGAAAATTCTAAAGGATCTCTCACATAGTAGGTTGTCGGCGCAAATGCAAAGCCACCAAAGAACCCTAGCAACCCCCCGAAGAACGGCACGGCGATGCCAACCAGAGCTGTGAACACTGCACGTACGACGACACAAGTAAATGGATGATCGGAGCAACCAATAAATGATGAACGACACTAGCTATATATAATAGGCAGGTTTTCTTGGTCACTACACTATCACTATGTATATAATCAGGTCATTTAATAAATGCGTTGATATATATACAAGTACTACCCACCAACATAGAGTGAGCGCGCTATCAAACGGAGAGGCAGGCCTGGCCTGAACCGGAGTTTCTTCACCAGGAACGTCTCGAGCATGTCAAACACGGGCATGGCGTAGATCTATTATTATATATATAAATGTGTCATGGATGGATTTATCACAAGGAAGGAATTAATTAAGGTACGTAGCTGTGCGGTATGAAATTTTGGGACCTGGTAGCTGCCGATGACGTGGACGACGACGAAGATGTTAGCCATGGCGATGAGCCAGCGTGGCTTCTCGAGTGTGATGAGGATGTTGTCGTCGACGGCATTGCCGAAGACGTAGTAGCCGACGAACGCCACGGGGAGGTAGCAGATGGCGACGACGATGTAGGCGAGGACGACGCCCTGCCACATGGGCTTCTTGGACGGCTTGTCGGGCGTGGACGGGATGGTGGCCTGGATCTCCAGCACCACGTTGTGCCCCGCGTACGCGAACGCCACGTCCCCCAGCGCGCTCAGAAAATTGAACGTCTGCCCCGTCGCCGTGGACGCCTTCATGCTGTAATCCACGGCGGCGTGCCGCCCCTTGTGCGCCGACGCCGCCCATGCGATCGTAGAGTAGCTACGACATGTATATATTGCATGCATGTGATGATGATCTGAACGATCCAAATAACCATTTTTCAAGTGGACAGACCGTACCTGAGCGACATGACTGCGGCGGCGAGGGAGACGAGCGTGATGGAGTTGAAGTTTGGGAGCTGCGAGAGGAGCAGGTGGATGGCGGCGAAGATCATGATCCAGGAGCTGGTGTTGAGGGGCTTGCAGTCCGGGCAGGAGACGGCGTAGCACTTCTCGAAGGACTTGCCGCCGGTGACCATGTAGACGATGCAGACGCCGACCTCCACGATGAGCTGCTGCGGGACGACGATCCAGAGGCCCAGCTTGTCGCCGAAGGCGTGCTGGCCCAGCTCGTGGTAGCGGTCGAAGCGCTTCCCCGGGACGCACTCGTGCATCTCGACCATCTGCCACAGCGTGTACAGGGTGATCACCCACGACAGGAGCATGGCCACAACGCCGGGGCCCCTGCATATGCATTCAGAATTTCAGATCCATGAATTAATCGGTGTCAGTCACATCACAATGCAAGGCAAAATAATTAAATCTCTCGTCTTCTCTTGGGAGATGAATGCAGTGAGGGACCTAGATTTGACTAAAGGGTGTGCCCAACAAAAAAAATAGTATACAGTTTGATGAAACCATTTGTCAATTCGATAAACCATTTTAAAATTGATAGGAATTCGGTATGAAGGCATTAAATAATATAATAAGTCTTAAATTCAAATATTAAGATAGAAACTATGACTAAATAGTTTGAATATAGGCATATATGTTGTCTGACTATTTTAGTCGTAAACTTTTTATAGAGCATGGATATGCCTCGATTACACCATCTTCATCCATTTTAAAGAAAATATCCTGTCCAATGAATGTGACCTAATTAAAAATATTATCATCCTGTTTATTCCTTAGCTTTGTTTTTACTAAAAACTAAAAATACCCTCAAACGATATAAATATCTGATACTATTCTAGAAATGTTAGACGAAATGATTCATAATCTAGTTATCTCGAGTCTCCCTCAATAATCAAGGAGTACATAATTAGTTACTTCTAACAGGAATGTAGTACGTATTATATGTATAATAATAGATCAGATCAGTGGATGCATCTCGCCGGGCGCCGGATCAAACGTACGTACCATCCGAGCTCGGACATGGCGTAGGGCAGGCTGAGCACGCCGGCGCCGACCATGGCCGTGACGTTGTGGAAGGCGGAGTACCACCACTTGGCATTCCTGGACGAGGTGATGGGCAGCCAGTCGTCGATGGCCTTCTCCTCCTTCTCCGTCGACATGCTCGACGGCGGCGCCATCTCGACCTCCGATCGACGACGACACGTTCCCCCAAAGGCACAAGAGAGACTGAGGGAGATCGAGAGGACGCAGTCACTTCAGTTGGGCACAAGGAGAATATACGGGATCTGGACTCTGGATGAGTACCTCTCATATATATATATATATATATATATATATATATATATATATATATATATATATATATATATATATATGTGCCAGGTATCTAGCTAGCTCTAACAACCTGCTAACTGGATTCCCCCTATTTCTGGGGGGGACGACCCAACTGCCGACGACGATGTTACGTACGTTAGGATCACGTCCTGCCAAGGAAACCTTGCTTCCGTGTTGCCTGGGTTTCTGTTGCCTGGGCCTCGTCAGTTTTGGATTTCGTCGGTTAGATAAATTAGGCCCCCTTCGGTTAGCCCGCGCTAGTACAAATTAACAGAAGGAACTAGCTAGAAGGCTCGGAATCATTTCCATGCAACCAGGCTTTAATCGGAACTGAAACACCAGGTTTTCAGCTAAAACCATATCCAAATCGTCAAAGCAAAGACACCGATTCAACAAATATCAGTCAAAAGGCCACCCAAAGAGGGGGGAAAAAAGATCTGCTACCTCTACTGGTACCACAAACTATACCAACCACTGATATCAAACTTCGATGAGCTCCGTCCTTCTAATCTAATGGAACACGGGCAGTCATCGACATCGAACCAAGTTACTACTGAACGAATACAATCAGATATCCATTGCTTGAGAGCTTGACGACGCACCCTTCTTCTTCCTCCTCCTTTTCTTGTCCTTGGAGTCCGTCTTCCCCTGCTTCTCCACGTCACTGTCCTTTGCAGCTGCAGGCGGCTGAGTTGCTAGCAGGTGCTGATGGATCGCGGCGAATGGGTCAAGCTGAAACTGCGGGTTGTCCAGTACAGCCTTAAGACGGGCAGACTCCCGTACCCTGGACAAGAGATTAGGGTTTAGAGCCCAAAATTATAGTTGAAAAACATGACGACCTGAAGCAAGGAAGAAGGGAGGATTTACACTAATGTCTGTCTTGACTTGCAGTTCAGCTTTCCTTCAGTCTTCTGCTCTGGTGCAGCTGGTTCTGGGAGGAACTCTGACAGTGCCGAGAGATCATATGCTTTCAGTTTCTTCTGGCGCCGACTCTGTTTACTTTTCTGCTCACAAAAAAAAAAAAAAAAAAAATTGAAACAGACAGTAAGACAATGCCATCATAATAAAAAGTAAAAGGAAATGCAAATTACACAAATATATAATGACAAGTGCATGTGAATTTACATATTGGATCCATATCAAATGCGTATGGTGCACACTGCGATAGCAATACAAAAGAAAATATATATGCCAAGCTGCAGGAGTCTACTTTGGGATGGAGTAGACCTTCCTCTAAAAAATATCGCAAACATATAACTAGCTAAGCGAACATGACAAATCATGACTTTAAAAATCTGTTTATGGTTACATGTATTTGTTTTTATGGTGCATGCATATAAATGAACATGTGAATGACATTAGAATATTGCTCTTCTGCATCATTTATTCACTACATCAGGAACACATAGAATGGTGTAACACATACTGGAAATTGGTGTGATGCCATCAGATTGACCAAACACACGCGAATAAGGACTTAAGGCCCGTTTGATGCCGCACCAAACGCCCTCATGTGGAGAAGTGCTTCTAACCAGCAAAAGCAAAGCGCAGAGCTGGAGCCGGAATCGTTTTCATGTACGGCGTCGTGGAGCGCGCGTGGAGAAACCGCACCAAATGGGCCCTTATTACAATTAGATCCAATACGCCTATTACAACAGAGCCAAACAGGCCCTTATTACAACAGAGCCAAACTGTGTCACTGAGACTTTGAAATTTAAATGATTTATTGATACTATGAACTGTGCAACAAAAAAAAATACATCTTCCATCACAAATGGAATTTTTCCAGTGTATCAACCTAGGCAATTTTCCTAATCCCTGACTTGGTGGACATGCTGCCATTGCTAGAGCAATGGTCGCATCTGAGCAACTGCTCTAAGTGATACTCTACGTGTGAATGACCCGGACACACTAAGTCTTTTTCACTTTTCGACCATACAAGTACATATATTTTGAATTAATTCTCATGTACATACTATCTTTTTTGAAAAATTATGAAAATACAAGGGAGAACTGTAAACTTCAGATTAGCAACAGATGCATTTAACATCATGCTCTTAAAATAGTAAAGTGATTCTCCTATAGACCTATACAGTATTGACCTCAGATGCTAAGTTGTGGTCATTACATCTATGTTGAAGGTGGAATATCTACCAGTACGAGAATTGCAAAACAATCTGGAAACAATCAATCATAGCTCATTCTGGAATTCTTGCAAGAACATTTAGAAACCTGATATTGATTATGTCCATTTCGACTCAGCCATGAGCAGCTAATACTAGCGCTAACTGCTTTTCACATTGTTTGGATGTTTCTAGGAAAAGACTGAGATCGAAGTTCTAAACTTGTGTTTTTCTTCAGCACAATTCACAAAAATTAGGCCTGGTAAACCTGGTTGTACTCAATTCCTATGCAGGTTGAATATGAGGTTCAAGCCTTAAGGCATCAACATTTAGGAGCAAGCCTATGTTTAACTGATATAAACACTGAAACCCTATATTGAATTACTTAGTAAACAAGCGAATGCACATGATGACATCCAATTGTCAGGGCATCTGACCCTGTAACTAAAGTGTGGTATCCTTCAGAAAACCTATACTACAAATTAACCAATACTAAAATATTGAATATGGTTGTGAGTTGACTTGTAGTATACCCTAACTTCTAGGAAAAGGAGGTGATTAGAACTTTAGGAGTTTACATAAAAACTTTTAACAGACGTTTACATTGAACAAAATGACTCCTCACAATTGGCAGGGCGGTACACAATATGATTTTCTTTGTGTGGGCAGAAAACTAATATTCAAAACTGCAGAGTTTAACAGACATGGAAAAGACAGAAGAAATGAATTATATATGGTAATGAAGGAGCGTAGTTTGAGTACCTTACTGATAGTCTTCTTAGCATTTAAGGAAGTAACTGCATCTTTTACTTCTGAAATAACAAAATAACACTTTAAAGAGTTAGAGCACAAATTATGGTAAATGAAATAGGCCATGTTATTATGAAAAATAAAAAGAAGATAAGGAAATGCAAATGGAACGCATGCATGAAAGACCCAACTTGATAAAGGTCATGTTATAACTTATAAGATAAATTTCATAAAGTATGTGGAATACAGTATATGAAGCTAAGCTCTTCTTCTACATTACACTATGCAAATCATCAAAAGTGAAGAATGGAAATGCTATTTCCTTTGCTGCGAGCAGGGTAGAAACTAGCAAGGGGGCATTTGCAACGACAAACTAACCCCTAAATGCCTAACCACTGGGGGGTTGAACAATGAAGGCCACCCAAGTACTAACTTTGCTGAAAATTTCTGTTATGCTAACTATTTGATGCAATTTCCATTCTTCTTTAGTGAATTGCAAGAGGTACTGCCCTTTCTCAAAAGAAAGTATGTTCAACAATAGCAGAAAGTTGCTATGGCAAAAGCCAAAGCCTTTATCCTAAGGTCAGCACTTCAGTCAGTTCTTCCATACTATCAAACTTTAACCCTCAACACAATACTACCTGCACATGTCTGGCTTACATACATCTAACTATACAGGCAGTGAAAGACATATGACAAGAACAGCATGACGGAATCTATGAATCAGGAACATATATAGGAAACATCATCAATTTAACATAAGGTCACACCTACTTGTGTAAAAACTGAGCTTCTTTTCCAATTTTTGCTTAGATTTGAGCTCATGCTTCTTAGAAGACCCAGTCCTGCAGGCATTTCAACAAGAGGAATTTTTAGAAATGTAGTGGCCATGCCCAGAGAACAAAAATAATATTTTTCGCACGGTCTAATTCAGACATTGACTAAACAATGTCAGTATTGCAATCAAGAGCAACTTGAGCAGAACAATAGCTTCTTCCCTAGCCTTCAGCTATAAACAAAGTGACAAATGACCTTAATATTATCCCTATAACATCCTAATTCCTCAAATACCTAAGCTCTGGTCCATGAGCGCCAACATAGCACTACATACAAATAGGAACCAAACGGATCGCGATTCGCGAGAGGAAAACAAGAAAGGGAGAAGGGAAAGACAGACATGTCGGCGCGTCGTGGTGGCGGAGCAGAGGAAGGGGATTCAAAGCAAGCGGGGGGCGGGAGGAGACGACGGAGGAAGAACAGTAGAGAGCGTCCGGCTGCGGGCCTGCTGCGCAGGAGGATGAGGTCGGCGTCGGCGTCTCGATGGCGGCGGCCGGTGGCCGGCGGCCGATTGTTCCTTTGTGTGAGTAGAGCTCGACGTATGGGTGGGTGGATCTCGGGCCTAACCTAAACGGATATCTTCGGGTGCTGGCCCATCGGGCCTCGATTTCGTCGGTGGACATGGGCCATGACTAGAACGGTTGTGGCGGCCCATAGTGCATAACCGCCCGGAAATCTTCCGGTCCGGAATGTCCCGATGGGAGCTGTCAGCTGTGTGCGTTTCCCGCACGTGCATTGCCAATGTTTCCCGTGTGGAATCTGTTTGTGTCGACCGATACCACATAAAGACGAGTGGCAAGTACTGTTTAGATGTTTAGATTGAAGATGAAAAATTTCTGTGTGTCACATCGGATATATCGGAAGGATGTCGAGAGGGGTTTTTAACAACTAATAAAAAAATAAATTACATAGTTCGTCTGGAAACGGCAAGACAAATCTATTAAACATAATTAATTTGTCATTAACACATGTGGGTTACTGTAGCACTTAAGGCTAATCATGGACTAACTAGGTTTAAAAGATTCCTCTCGCGTTTTTCAACCAAACTGTGTAATTAGTTTATTTTTTTATCTACATTTAATATTCCATGCATGTGTCCAAAGATTCGATGGGATGGATGAAAAAATTTTAGGTGTGGAACTAAACAGGGCCTTAGATGGTCCAACATTGGAGGCAGCAGCTCATGAAGCTCAATAACTTTAGAAGGGAGAATTAGGTGTATAGCTTCGGAAAAAACTTATCTTAGACATATAATCCTTTTTTTTTAATTTGGCTCTATGGCCTCAAACAAATTTATTTGGCTCTATGGCCTTTCAGTTTTAGGCAGCTAACAGTGTTAAGGTCACCCAAAATCCAAAATATTTTCAAGATTCTCCATCGCATCGAATCTTTGGACACATGCATGGAGCACTAAATGTAGACGAAATAAAAAAACTAATTGCACAGTTTATCTGTAATTCATGAGCCGAATCTTTTGAGCCTAATTAGTCTGCAATTGGATAATAATTGTAAAATACAAACGAAAGTGCTATAGTGTCCCAAAAAAATTTCGTGAGGGAACTAAACAAGACCTAAGTCAGAGGTAAAAAACAGTTTTACCCCTAGCGAAAAATAAAAGAACTCTATTTTTTACGTGAATATATATATATATGTGGTTATGTACTATATATATGTAACACGCCAGTGTTATGGTTGCATAAATCACATGCATAACATGAGCATCATCATCTACTCAAGCATATCATGATCATCATCTACCTTGAGCCATGTCATTTTATGCTTAAGTGTGCCTTAACTTGTTTTATCATGCTTCCTATGCTTATGTTTGTATGAACCATGCTCATACTTGTGTGTTAAGCCTTGGTAATTAGCTTACCTATGCTTAACTCAAGCTTAGGAACAATGTTCATGTTGATCACTTCTCCAAAATAATCACTTAAGTCATACTTACATGTATAGGCCCTAGAAACCTCTTTTGCTTAGGCTTTTAAAAAGTGTTTCATAAAATGTTTGCATGTCAAAACTTTCTACAGAAAAGTTGTAGGAAATTTTATAAGGAACAAAAGTTGTTTTATGGCCATCTCATGAAAATGACAACATCTTGCTCAAACAGTGCTTGCAAGGCAGAATTGGGTGCTGTTTTAGCACTAGTCGAATTTGGCTAAGTCCTGGCGTGAGCAGTTTGCTCGAATGATTTTGGGAATCTCATATCTCTCAATCCAGGCCGATCTGGCTCTTTCTGTAGTTGTCAATGTTGTAGAACTCAGCTAGTACTTCAACTTTGTCAACTACACCATCTCCTAACTCGCTTTGGTTTGGAAGTTAGTCATCGTCGAAGTTGCTCTGCCAGTCGGTGATCATGTCGCCTCATTCAGAGCCGAGCTCGCCGTCGTGGACGCCCAGCGCGACGCCTGTCCGCCATTTGGCGCCCGTACGCCGGCGTTGGCCCCGCTCGTCAGGCCGTCGGCGTCGTCATGGACGCCACGACACCCCGCACTCACTCAGCGCCCGTCCACTCTCTCCTCGCGCTCCGCCAGGCGAGAGCGCCGTCGCCATTGCCGCCGTGAGCTTCGCGAGCTCCTCGCGCCCTCGCCTCTGCGTCTTGCCTCGCCTCCGAGCGTCTCCGAGTTCGCCTCGATCTCCTCCATCTTCTCCACCCCTCGGCTGGACGAGATTTCCCCGAGGTGAGCGACATTTCGCGAGTTCCTCGTCGTCGGGTTCACGGCCGTCGTGACCCCGATTCCGGCGAACCTCGCCGCTGCTCCGTTCTCGCCTCCCTTCTTCCTTCTGAGTCGCGTTAAGGTTTGCTTAGGTCTTGGTGTCGGTTCGCGTCACGCCATTCCGGCTGAAACACCACCGTCGCGCGGGGACATGGCCGCGCGCACCGCCGTGCTCACCGCCGACGAGCACCTCGCACGTGAGCAGGCTCACCGGAGCCGTTAGGGTTAGGCGTTTCTACCTAGAAAGCTCCGCGCTAACTCACTGGTGCTTAAGCCGCCCTTCCCCGACACTCTACCGGTCGGAGATGGCCGGGGTAGCTCCGCCATGCCGCCATGGCCGACGGCGACCCCTCTCCGTCGTTAGAACCCTAGCGCCACCTACCTCCATCGATGCGGAATCACTCCTGGAGCACGGTGGTGCCCTTGGATCCGCCGGAGAAGCTCACCGTCGGCGAGCATTCGCCGGCGAATGTGTCCTCTGTTCTCTGGGTCGCTGACGCGCGGGACCCGTTGTCGGTGACTCAACGGTCTTCTCCTTTCTTTTATTCAAATCCAGGTTTTTGGCTTTCTTGCAAAAATCATATCTTCTGTTTCTGAGATCCAAAAATTGTGAAACCAATTTTGTGAGATTCTTTGAGATGGCTAGTGTTTATTAAAAATATAAAATGAACCATGTTTTCTGGGAAAAATAATTATTAAGATTTAATCTTGTTATTCTTGAGTAAATCCATATCTCTTGATATATTGTTCATCTTGCTATGAAATTTTTATGCTAGGCTCTAAGTGGCATGAGAATGCTATGATAAATATTTCATGATTTTTGGAGTAATATATCTGTGATATGTAATTTATATTGGTTCTATGGCTTGTTTTCTTATTTAAATCATAGTAAATAATTGGTGCTTATGCTGGTGCTCTACTCTGGTGTCAAACTTGCTTATGGTATTAGTAGCATGTAAATAATCTGAAATATGTGGTTTGACACTATATAAGCCATGTTTCTTAATTTGTGAAATAAGTACCTTGTCACATGTTAAATGCTTATCTTAAATTTGGCATGTGCAATTGCCCTAAAAATTTTATGGTGATGTCAAGATGCTATGCTTGTGCTTCTGTAATTTTTGTAGATTTTTTCTGAGCACTTTTGCTAGTATCTTGTAATTATGCTCCTTTATAGAATTAAATTAATAAATGTCTTATTATTAAGTGTTTTGGAGTTAACATATGTTGTTCTGGTAATCCTATAGTATGTTTGTGCTTATAAGCCATGTGGTTGATACTGATTATATTTTGGCTATGTCATTAAATAATTAATTAAGGGTTAAAAAGCTGTTCTGGACAGCAAGGAAGTAGACTAACTTTTTCTTAATGATAACTTGGTTTTCTGGAAGACTTGTCTAAATCAAAGTTGTTGTAAACTTTATGAACTAGCTGTGGTTCCAAATTGGGATCATTTGGCCCAATAGTTTAAAAGTTATAGCTCTTCCAAGTTGAGTTCCAGAAATAGGTGTCCTCTGTTTTTCTGGGACAGAACCTGGAACTTTGTTTAAATGACTTGTTTAACCTATGAATCTTGCTGTGATGTTTAAAGATGAATTGTAGATAATTTCATAAGCTTTCCAGAATGTCCTCACTTATATTTGTTGGATCTTTTTAGCAATAGTTATGACCTGTTTACTGAGCTGATTCTGTTATGTGATGCTTGCTGTTTATAGTTTAACTTGGTAGGTTTTGGCTAAGTTAACTTATCATCTTGTGTGAACTTGTTATAACAGTTATTCCATAAATGAGTGTCCAGTGAGTCTAATTATGTTATCAAGCATTCATTCTTTAGTATGCACACCTTCTTATTCATCGAGCATGCAATAGGTGCATCGGACGTGACAGCCTCTTTCGAGCTTCAAGTGAACCCCGAAGGCCAGGAGGGCAATCCGGAGACGGAGGTCCAGCAAGCCAGACTCGAGGAGCCCGAAGAGGAAGTTGAGTGCCCGAATCACGAGCCAGCCTCGTTCGTGAAAGGCAAGCCCCGGAGCATCCTAAGTCTCGCCTTTACTTTCGAAAGTTTACTTGAATTTGTTGATGCATTTAAGTATAGGAGTTGTGATGAAACCTTTGCTGCATTTTACTCAATCCTTGTCCAGATATCTTACCACTACCTGGTTATAGAGTTAGGATCGAGTAGCAGCTTAGCCATGCTTTAATCGGTAGAAGTCGGGTGATATCCTGTCACCTGCGCGATATAGGGTTATGTCGGATCACGATGGACTATATGTGCTATCGTGGATGGAACCTGATTAAATTGACTTAATCCGGGTGGAGTTTTGCAAGGTTGTAGTAACTCCATCTGTGGCAGCTAAGGACCGACCGTTGTACGTCCTCTTGTCATGTTGAACGCATGTCTGACACTTAGTTGGTCGGATAACTCGTTCCGACCGCGAAGCCTAGTAGTATGACTCAGGCCGGAAGACCGGCAAGTATAAAGTGCGCACTACCGGAGGAAGTGCGGTGTGCGGGGGACCATTGGCGTAAGCCCAAAGGCAGGTGAGTTAAAATTCCTGACCTCCCTGGCAGAGTGGTAGCCCTGGGAGTGTGGCGTTGATCGGAGCCGCGATTTCTGAGTCGTACCAAAGGTGACCCACTGGCTCTCCGACGGGGGAGGCTTGGGTGAGTGCTAGGAATAACCCTCCAGCTGGATAGGAATCGATTCGAATCGCCGTCTCTCCTGGATAGTGAGAAGTTGACAGAGCAGCGGCAAACGTAGCATTCACTAATGAACTTGGTCCGTGATAATGATGATAGCAAGAAAGAGTATATGATGAACTTGATATGGTTATTATTGCTTGTAATAATCAAGTGATGTGTTTTAGTACAGGTGTTAATCTAGTGGTAGGCTAATGACGAGTAATGTGATGCTTCTACAATGGTGTAGTCTCTACTAAAGCATTTCGGCAAATGTTGAGTCAAGCTAGCCACACTTTATACTCCTTGCATGAACCTTGGTGTCTTTTATGTTTTACTAGACGGGTAAGTCTAGCTGAGTACATCCTCGTACTCAGGGTTTATTCCCACCTGTTGCAGATGATATCTTTTATGATGGCTTCTGCAAGACCTGTCTCCATCCCGCTAGGGATGAGGACTAAACCGTTGGGCGCGGTTCTCTAACTACTTCGTATCTATTGCTTTTGGATGGATGGCATGAGACAGTGGCTGAACAAGAACTTGTGAAATAAACTTTGGAAAGTGTGTGTGATTATTTTGCTTCCGCTACTACAAACATGTGTTGTAATAACTAAGTAACTCCGATGTGGTGCCGCTTCGACGGCAATGAATGACTATGTAACATTTGCTGTGTTATGTTGAACTATTACGATCTTGGTTTGTTGCAAGTTGGTTTGAAGTCCTTCATGATTTCAGTTGTCTACCGGAATTATATGGGCTCAAGTTTGGAAACTTGATCACTAGTTGATCGTTTCTACACTTGAACTCTTATAATTTGGTCGGTTCTGTGACAGCTGGCATCAGAGCAAGTTCAGCATTATAAATGCAGCGTTTGTGTATTTAAAAACAAAAGAGTTTTTAAATAAAATGGTGTAAATCAATACTTAGGATATGCCAGTGGTCGAATCCTCCTTGCCCATATAAGGACTATAGGTGGCTATTTAAGTACTGACTTGGGGGGTTTTATTTATGCATCTTCGGCAGTACTCAGGTACGGATGTGTGATGACCGCACTATGCTACCATGTGGTCTAATTGTAGAGGTAGCCTTCATATGTGAGTTAGCCACGTATGTCGTTAGATTTAAATTATGCAACGTCGCACCTACGCTCTGGTAAGTGTGAGCTGTGAGAGCATGATCGTTCAAACGGCGATCTAGGGGAGTGTTCACGGTGGTTTTCTGGAGTGGTGACATGTCTAACCATGGAACCATGAAAGAAACTTAATTGGGGAGAATTTAATTTCTCGGGTAGCTGTGGTGTCATTGTTTGTGCATGTTGGGCATGTCCAAGCAATGTGCACTTAGTTTACCGCTTTCTTGAGTGATATATTGGGAACTGTTGGGCTGCAATGAAGTTTTCTGCAGGTACTCTAACAGCGCACGTGTAATTCGCTAGTTATCATATCGAGAGACGAATGTATGCCACCGTATATTCGTTAGAATATTAATTTGCTAAGTTTGTGAGGACGTACGGTTCGTGCATGCATCATGTCGCATTCATACATACATTCTGTCTACTCCTTCCCTTACCATGTCGTCCCTTTTAATTAAATAAATGTTGCTTAAATTAATCTTCTCTTACCCATGGTATTCCTATTCCTTTCCACAGATGGATGTGCCCGCTTCACCTCGCCCCAGTGACACCTTTCTGAGCGAGTTTGGCACTCCTACCTTGCTCTGGAGGGTGCTACAGTTTGTGGGGTATACTGAGCCACCTCAGTATTCTTGGTGGGAGCTGGATATGACAGGAGAGTTGCAGTGGTTTGCTGTGCAGGGAGTTGTCCCTCCACATGGGGGCAAGCCTGCATGGACAGGGTGGACCTGTAACTCAGATGGGCAGACCCCATGGGAAGCAGCTCAGGTTGCAGCCCATGCGATGCTGTTCAACATCTGTTAGAGGTTTGGTGATGAGCTGACAGGAGGACCAGCGGCCTCCATTCCCCGTGCTGACCCAGCAGTAGCGGAGTGGAAGCAAGCTCATGGTTGTGCGTTGGTCTGAGGCATGGGAGAGCGAGCGGAGAGTTCTAGTCCTGCTATGAGTGCTATGATGGCTGTGCTCAAGCTGTTCAGTCAGCAAGAGGACACTTATGCACAGGTGATGGTGGCTGTTCGCCAGGCTCAGGAGATGCAACAGAAGGCTGAAAAGTGTGCTCGCAAGTTTCGCAAGCAAGCTAGACTCCTGAAGCAAGCTCAGAAGGACCGCAATGACTGGGAAGACATTGCGGAATACCGTAGGCAGCAGTGGGTGAAGGCCATTAGGGAGAGAGAGATCATAAGCAGGATCAGATGAGTCAGTTAGCTCGAGAGAGAGGGAGACAGTGCAGGAGCGCTTAGTGCAGGTCACTCGTGAGAGGGACACTGCACTCCGTTTGTCAGAGAACAGGCGCCGGGCATGGGAGATGCACCGGATTCAGTCGCTTGAGTGGGAGAACTATCTGCAGGATCAGATTGAGGCTGGTCTTGTGGAGATTCACCGTCTCAACAACTTGCTACACCCTATTCCTCGCCCTGTACCCGTGTATCTAGAGGTGGGACCTCAGGTGATTGTGGCCGATGATGATGGTATGGAGGTAGATGGACCAGCAGCGGCTGCACCACCCTTGCACGAGGATGTGGAGGACGAGGAGCTTGAGCCGGTTAGTGACGAGGATGGAGAGGCAATCTTCGACGCTGACTCGGACGACGAGCCTAGAGTGTAGTGAGTAGTGGGTAGTTGTTATGTGAGGATCTTTTGTAGTTTGGCAGTTAGCAGTGGTGCTTTTGTAATCCAGAACCTTGATCTTTGACTCATGTCATGTACTGTGATGGTGTAATAACTTTATGGACCCGATGTGTTAACTTTATCATGTTTGACCGGTGATGACGATGTTTTCCGCATTGTGCATATTACGGATGTCTCTGTCATATGTTGGATTGGTGATGTTGTTTTGTGGAATTGAATTATTGTGCCTTTTCTGTAAAGCTATTCTTTCGAATACTTTCAGGCATAAATATAAGTTCTTCTATGGCAAATCTTGTCATCATCAATGCTCACTGACTGTGTCTTTATAGATGTCTCGTGGCACTCGAGGTGCGGAACAACGTGCAAACATGAACCCACCCCCTCCTCCTCCACCACCGAATCCAGCTGAGCTGATGCAAATGATGGTGGAAAATCAGAGGATGCTCACTGAGACCATCAACCGGATGGCAAATCAGAGTGGTCGTCATGCACAAAAAGGGCCAACACCTAACCAGTACAGTAGCTTCAAAGATTTCATGGATACGAAGCCCCCATCTTTTAGAGAGGCTGAAGAACCCCTTCAAGCTGAGGAGTGGCTGAACACGGTGGAACAAAAGTTCCGCTTGCTTCGACTGACCGAGGGTTTGAAGGCCGAATATTCAGCTCACCAACTGCAGGGTCCGGCAGGTATATGGTGGAATCAGTATCGGGAGGCTCTCCCGAACAATACTGTAGTTGACTGGAACCTCTTCCGTGAGGCTTTCAAGGGGCATTTCATTCCTCCGGGTGTTATGGAGATGAAGCATACTGAGTTCATGCAGTTAACTCAGGGAAACAAAACTCTGAAAGAGTATTTGCATGCTTTCAATCATCTATCAAGGTATGCTTTGGAGTTTGTGAACACGGAGGCAAAGAAGATTGCTAGCTTCAAGCGGGGTCTTGGCCCCAAGTTGCTGAAAACTATGGGCTGCTCTAAGTGTGCAACTTTCAATGAGTTTGTCAGTGATGCTCTCACTCAAGAGAACTATAACACTGTGTACACGGCGACCAAGACTCGCAAGAGGGCTTTTGAGGCCGGGGCAGGGGCGTCACAATCCAAGGCTCCAGTGGCAGCTAGGCCCCCGTACCGTGCTCCAACTCCTAACCAGCGGTATCGCCCTCCTGTGAAGAAGAATCAGGCAAAGACAGGTTTCCGCAAGGGGTACTCTATTGCTCTTCCTAGGGGCAACACAGGTCCCAGCTATGCCAAGACTCCACCTGCCAACCGTCCGTGCTAGAACTGCAATCAGACCGGGCACTGGCAGAGCAATTGTCCTTACCCGCCAAAGAAGGTCAACCAAGGAAACGTCCGCCAGGGGCGTGTTCACTACACAACTGTGACTCGTTTACTTCAGAAAGATGAGAAGTTTGTGTGGACGCCTGAGTGTGAAGAGGCATTCCACAAGTTGAGGACATTGCTAACATCAGCTCCTGTCCTAGCTCAACCTGATATCGACAAGCCCTTCGATGTCTTCTGTGACGCGTCGGGTATTGGTTTAGGCTGTGTGTTGATGCAAGAAGGTCGTGTTATCGCTTATGCATCGCGCCAACTTCAAAAGCATGAGGTCAATTATCCTACTCATGACTTAGAATTGGCTGTAGTTGTTCATGCTTTGAAAATCTGGAGGCACTATTTGCTGGGTAATCTGTGTAAAATCTACACTGATCATAAGAGTCTCAAGTACATCTTCACTCAACCTGAATTGAACATGCGGCAGCGAAGGTGGCTTGAGTTGATCAAAGATTATAATCTACAAGTGCACTACCATCCGGGCAAGGCAAACGTGGTTGCGGATGCCTTGAGTCGAAAAGCGCACAGTCACTCAGTTCAGGTGGAAGATCCGTTGTTGTCACATCTTATGCACCCACTTGTGCTCAACCAGATTTCTCTGGAGAGTACTCTTCGCAATCGAGTCATCGAATTGCAGCAAACAGATGTAGGCATCCACCATATAAAGAGGAAAATGAAAGAAGAAGAAACCAAGCATTTCCGGGTCGATGAGAACGGAATTCTTTGGTTCAAAGATCGACTCGTGGTTCCAAAAGACCAGGAGCTACGGAACCAGATTTTATCTGAAGCTCATTCATCCAAGTTGTATATCCATCCTGGTAGTAGCAAGATGTATCAGGATCTGAAACCTCTGTTTTGGTGGACAAAGATGAAAAAGGAGATTGCTGCTTTTGTCGCTCGTTGTGACAATTGTTGTCGTGTGAAGGTCGTTCACATGAGAGCAGGCTTACTTCAACCCTTATCAATTCCTGGTTGGAAATGGGAAGAAGTCAGCATGGATTTCATCGTTGGACTTCCAACTTCTGTTAAGGTTTACAACTCTATCTGGATGATTGTAGACCGTTTGACCAAGGTTGCTCGTTTTATTCCAGTTCGAACTGACTATCGTCCACATCAATATGCGGAGTTGTACTTCAAGCACATTGTTCGTCAGTATGGTGTGCCTCGTACTATCATATCAGATCATGGACCACAGTTCACTGCCCGTTTTTGGGAGTGCCTTCATGAGCAGATTGGTACTCACTTGGTCCGTAGTTCTGCTTATCATCCCCAAACGGCCGGCCAAACCGAACGTGTTAACCAAATCTTAGAAGACATGTTGAGGGCATGTGCTCTCTCTTTAAAGGGTTCTTGGGTAAAGTGGTTGCCGTTAGCTGAGTTCTCTTACAACAATAGTTACCAAGAGAGTATCAAGATGGCTCCATTTGAAGCCCTGTATGGTCGAAAGTGTCGAACCCCGTTGAATTGGGTAGAATCCGGGGAGCGAAGGTATTATGGCATCGATTTCGTGAACGCAGCGGAGTAGCAAGTCCGTACCATCCAGCAACATCTGGAAGCTGCTCAAGCCCGTTAGAAAAGTTATGCTGACAAGAGAAGGAAGCCGATTGAGTTTGCAGTCGGTGACCATGTGTATATCAAGGTGTCTCCGATGAAGGGCGTACGAAGGTTCGGAGTCAAGCGAAAGCTTGCACCTCGTTATGTGGGACCTTATCGGATTCTCGAAAGGAAAGGAAACGTAGCATACAAAGTTCAACTACCAGTTGAGCTTCGAGCTATTTTCCTTGTCTTCCACGTATCACAATTAAAGAGGTGCCTTCGTGTTCGAGAGGAGCGAGTGGAAGTTCGGGATATCAAGTTGAAATCTGACTTGGTGTATGAAGAAAAACCTGTAGCGGTTCTTGACCGCAAGGAACGGGTGACTCATAACCGTGTGGTTAAGTTCTACAAGGTGTTGTGGAGTAACCACGAGGAGGAAGATGCCACTTGGGAAACGGAGGATTATTTAAAATAAGTTTACAAAACATTCTTCGAAAATCAGTAAGCTTTCAAATCTCGGGATGAGATTTTTGTAAGGGGGGAGGGCTGTAACACCCCAGTGTTATCGTTGCATAAATCACATGCATAACATGAGCATCATCATCTACTCAAGCATATCATGATCATCATCTACCTTGAGCCATGTCATTTTATGCTTAAGTGTGCCTTAACTTGTTTTATCATGCTTCCTATGCTTATGTTTGTATGAACCATGCTCATATTTGTGTGTTAAGCCTTGGTAATTAGCTTATCTATGCTTAACTCAAGCTTAGGAACAATGTTCATGTTGATCACTTCTCCAAAATAATCACTTAAGTCATACTTACATGTATAGGCCCTAGAAACCTCTTTTGCTTAGGATTTTAAAAAGTGTTTCATAAAATGTTTGCATGTCAAAACTTTCTACAGCAAAGTTGTAGCAAATTTTATAAGGAACAAAAGTTGTTTTATGGCCATCTCATGAAAATGATCACATCTTGCTCAAATAGTGCTTGCAAGGCAGAATTGGGTGTTGTTTTAGCACTTAGTCGAATTTGGCTAAGTGGGCGTGAGCAGTTTGCTCGAACGATTTTGGGAATCTCATATCTCTCAATCCAGGCCGATCTGGCTCTTTCTGTAGTTGTCAATGTTGTAGAACTCAGCTAGTACTTCAACTTTGTCAACTACACCATCTCCTAACTCGCTTTGGTTTGGAAGTTAATCATCGTCGAAGTTGCTCTGTCAGTCGGTGATCACGTCGCCTAATTCAGAGTCGAGCTCGCCGTCGTGGACGCCCAGCGCGACACCTATCCGCCATTTGGTGCCCGTATGCCGGTGTTGGCCCCGCTCGTCAGGCCGTCGGCGTCGTCATGGACGCCACGACACCCCGCACTCACTCAGCGCCCGTCCACTCTCTCCCTGTCTCTCTCTCGCGCTCCGCCAGGCGAGAGCGCCGTCGCCATTGCCGCCGTGAGCTTCGTGAGCTCCTCGCGCCCTCGCCTCTACGTCTTGCCTCGCCTCCGAGCGTCTCCGAGTTCGCCTCGAGCTCCACCATCTTCTCCACCCCTCCGTTGGACGAGATTTCCTCGAGGTGAGCGACATTTCGCGAGTTCCTCGTCGTCGGGTTCACGGCCGTCGTGACCCCGATTCCGGCGAACCTCGCCGCTGCTCCGTTCTCGCCTCCCTTCTTCCTTCTGAGTCACGTTAAGGTTTGCTTAGGTCTTGGTGTCGGTTCGCGTCACGCGCTAACTCACTGGTGCTTAAGCCGCCCTTCCCCGACGCTCTACCGGTCGGAGATGGCCAGGGTAGCTCCGCCATGCCGCCATGGCCGACGGCGACCCCTCTCCGTCGTTAGAACCCTAGCGCCACCTAACTCCATCGATGCGGAATCACTCCAGGAGCACGATGGTGCCCTTGGATCCGCCGGAGAAGCTCACCGTCGGCGAGCATTCGCCGGCGAAGGTGTCCTCTGTTCTCTGGGTCGCTGACGCGCGGGACCCGTTGTCAGTGACTCAACGGTCTTCTCCTTTCTTTTATTCAAATCCAGGTTTTTGGCTTTCTTGCAAAAATCATATCTTCTGTTTCTCAGATCCAAAAATTGTGAAACCAATTTTGTGAGATTATTTGAGATGGCTAGTGTTTATTAAAAATATAAAATGAACCATATTTTCAGGGGAAAATAATTATTAAGATTTAATATTGTTATTCTTGAGTAAATCCATATCTCTTGATATACTGCTCATCTTGCTATGAAATTTTTATGCTAGGCTCTAAGTGGCATGAGAATGCTATGATAAATATTTCATGATTTTTGGAGTAATATATCTGTGATATGTAATTTATGTTGGTTCTATGGCTTGTTGTCTTATTTAAATCATAGTAAATAATTGGTGCTTATGCTGGTGCTCTACTCTGGTGTCAAACTTGCTTATGGTATTAGTAGCATATAAATAATCTGAAATATGTGGTTTGACACTATATAAGCCATGTTTCTTAATTTGTGAAATAAGTACCTTGTCACATGTTAAATGCTTATCTTAAATTTGGCATGTGCAATTGCCCTAAAAATTTTATGGTGATGACAAGATGCTATGCTTGTGCTTCTGTAATTTTTGTAGATTTTTTCTGAGCACTTTTGCTAGTATCTTGTAATTATGCTCCTTTATAGAATTAAATTAATAAATGTATTATTATTAAGTTCTGGTAATCCTATAGTATGTTTGTGCTTATAAGCCATGTGGTTGATACTGATTATATTTTGGCTATATCATTATATAATTAATTAAGTGTTAAAAAGCTGTTCTGGACAGCAAGGAAGTAGACTAACTTTTGCTTAATGATAACTTGGTTTTCTGGAAGACTTATCTAAATCAAAGTTATTGTAAACTTTATGAACTAGCTGTGGTTCAAATTTGGGATCATTTGGCACAATAGTTTAAAAGTTATAGCTCTTCCAAGTTGAGTTCCAGAAATAGGTGTCCTCTGTTTTTCTGGGACAGAACCTGGAACTTTGTTTAAATGACTTGTTTAACCTATGAATCTTGCTGTGATGTTTAAAGATGAATTGTAGATAATTTCATAAGCTTTCCAGAATGTCCTCACTTATGTTTGTTGGATTTTTTTAGCAATAGTTATGACCTGTTTACTGAGCTGATTCTGTTATGTGATGCTTGCTGTTTATAGTTTAACTTGGTAGGTTTTGGCTAAGTTAACTTATCATCTTGTGTGAACTTGTTATAACAGTTATTCCGTAAATGAGTGTCCAGTGAGTCTAATTATGTTATCAAGCATTCATTCTTTAGTATGCACACCTTCTCATTCATCGAGCATGCAATAGGTGCATCGGACGTGACAGCCTCTTTCGAGCTTCAAGTGAACCCCGAAGGCCAGGAGGGCAATCCGGAGACGGAGGTCCAGCAAGCCGGACTCGAGGAGCCCGAAGAGGAAGTTGAGTGCCCGAATCACGAGCCAGCCTCATTCGTGAAAGGCAAGCCCCGGAGCATCCTAAGTCTCCCCTTTACTTTCGAAAGTTTACTTGAATATGTTATATCTATTGATGCATTTAAGTATAGGAGTTGTGATGAAACCTTTGCTGCATTTTACTCAATCCTTGTCCAGATATCTTACCACTACCTGGTTATAGAGTCAGGATCGAGTAGCAGCTTAGCCATGCTTTAATCGGTAGAAGTCGGGTGATATCCTGTCACCTGCGCGATATAGGGTTATGTCGGATCACGATGGACTATATGTGCTATCGTGGATGGAACCTGATTAAATTGACTTAAGCCGGGCGGAGTTTTGCAAGGTTGTAGTAACTCCGTCTGTGGCAGCTAAGGACCGACCGTTGTACGTCCTCTTGTCATATTGAACGCATGCCTGACACTTAGTTGGCCGGATAACTCGTTCCGACCGCGAAGCCTAGTAGTATGACTCAGGCCAGAAGACCGGCAAGTATAAAGTGCGCACTACCGGAGGAAGTGCGGTGTGCGGGGGACCATTGGCGTAAGCCCAAAGGCAGGTGAGTTAAAATTCCTGACCTCCCTGGCAGAGTGGTAGCCCTGGGAGTGCGGCGCTGATCGGAGCCTCAATTTCTGAGTCGTACCAAAGGTGACTCGCTGGCTCTCCGACAGAGGATGCTTGGGTGAGTGCTAGGAATAACCCTCCAGCTGGATAGGAATCGATTCAAATCGCCGTCTCTCCCGGAGAGTGAGAACTTGACAGAGCAGCGGCAAACGTAGCATTCACTAATGAACTTGGTTCGTGATAATGATGATAGCAAGAAAGAGTATATGATGAACTTGATATGGTTATTATTGCTTGTAATAATCAAGTGATGTGTTTTAGTACAGGTGCTAATCTAGTGGTAGGCTAATGACGAGTAATATGATGCTTCTACAATGGTGTAGTCTCTACTTAAGCATTTCGGCAAATGTTGAGTCAAGCTAGCCACACTTTATACTCCTTCTTGCATGAACCTTGGTGTCTTTTATGTTTTACTAGACGGGTAAGTCTAGCTGAGTACATCCTCGTACTCAGGGTTTATTCCCACCTGTTGCAGATGATATCTTTTATGATGGCTTCTGCAAGACCTGTCTCCATCCCGCTGGGGATGAGGACTAAACCGTTGGGCGCGGTTCTCTAACTACTTCGTATCTGTTGCTTTTGGATGGATGGCATGAGACCAACAAGAACTTGTGAAATGGAACTTTGGAAAGTGTGTGTAATTATTTTGCTTCCGCTACTACAAACATGTGTTGTAATAACTAAGTAACTCCGATGTGGTGCCGCTTCGACGGCAATGAATGACTATGTAACATTCACTGTGTTATGTCGAACTATTACGATCTTGGTTTGTTGCAAGTTGGTTTGAAGTCCTTCGTGATTTCAGTTGACTACCGGGATTATATGGGCTCAAGTTTGGAAACTTGATCACTAGTTGATCGTTTCTACACTTGAACTCTTATAATTTGGTCGGTTCTGTGACAATATATATATATATATATATATATATATATATATATATATATATATATATATATATATATATATAT